>NW_015386356.1:1184444-1193517 GCF_001527695.2 Protobothrops mucrosquamatus
CGAGGCTAGAAACCCCAGCCAACTCCCTTACTCCACACTCTCGCTTGCCTCCGTTTCAGATATCCTCCCACGGAGGAAGCAATAAAACTTCACTCTACCTAGCCTCTATTTAAAATACCCTTGATAGAAAAATAAAATAAGCTTCCAGACCTTCTCTTCTCAACTCCAACAACCACCCCGGCCTTCTCCTTTCCTTTCCATTGTAAATTTGAACAAATAGTTGGCAAGAAAGGACTACCTGTACATTCTTTTACTATTATGTACTTAGTTTTATTTTATTTTTCTTCCTAGGTAAGAAAATTTATAAGACAACAATGAAAAAAGCATTTAACACTGATAAATATAAACTATATTCCTTCATAAGTCTTAAAGAGAGAACCATGATTTAATATTAATTTGGGGTTTTGTTTTTGGTGTTATTCTTTTTTGTGCTTTCAAGTCAGTCTTAACTCCTGGCAACTGCCTAGACCACGGGTGTCAAATTCGCCACGTCACGTGACGCAACGTAGCGCGACTCTTTTTGCATTGCTGGGAATAGGTGGGCGCAGCTTCGGTATGATGAAACTGGCTCGGGAGCCGGCAGTTTGACACCTCTGGCCTAGACAAATCCCTGAAATAATCTTGGCAAGGTTTTTCAGAAGTGGTTTGTTATTGCCTGCTTTCTAGGGGTGCTAGAAAGTGATTGGTCCAATATCATCCTGTTGGCTAAGGTGGGACTAGAACTCAGGGTCTCCTGGTTTCTACCCTAGTAGAAACCAAATTGAAAGTAAGAAGAAACAAAACTCTGAATCTATCTAAAAAAAAGTAAGTTTTATTCAAACAAATATTAAGCTTTGCTGTTACTAAAAATCTCCACCATATATTTAAACACATTTTATACCAACTTTACTACTGAAGATTGACCTACATCATCGCCCCAAGAGTAAACAGAACTTCTTTCAGTAGATGGGCCAGTGGTACAGCTCTGTATCCCTGACCAGGAGTTATTCAAATCTGTGGGTGTTGTTTGTCCGCTTGGTGAAAGTGATGAAACAGAAGCCCTGTTGATAGAAACAAAATTTAAATGTAATATTATGGATTAATAAAACATGACCAGTAGATCCCAAGGCAATAAAAGATTAATAATTAATCTGCATCTAATACTAGTGTAGCAAATACAGATGTTATTGGCTTACATGGCAAAAAGCAATGACTATTTCATTGGATAGTAGAATATATATTTGCATATTCATTTCCAAATGCCAACTTCAGTGACAGATTTGTTGTAAAGGAACAAATTTACATAAGTCTTACACTTACATGCTCTCCCAGGAGCCTCTCTCCTGGGCATCTATGGTGGAAGAGGAGCAGATGTCAGTAACACTGCTTCTACTCCCTGAGATATGCATTTTACAATTATGTAAATAATGTCATTATTTTCCCCAATATGGATGCTTGGCAATTTTATAAGTTGTTATAATTTTATTTTAGTTTTTACATTTTAAAGCCATGTAGAATTGCAGCTATGATTCTATAAATGAAATAAAATGAAATAAAAAATTAAAAAGTATTTTTTGTTCTTATAACAGATTTTGATATTGTGTACTATGGATTTATACAGCTAAGTAGTTATGTGTTATAGTCTTGGGAATACAATTAGCAAAATTAATGGAACTTCTAAGCCAGTGGTGGCAAACCTATGGCACGCAGAGGCGGCATGCAGAGCCCTCTCTGTGGGTATGCGGGCCGTCACCCCAGTCCTAGGCCTTCAGCTGGGTTTTATAAAACCTTTTCGCTTTAGGCCTCCACCACTATGTGCAAAAAAAAAGGTGCAATCAGTCAATTTCAACTTCTCGCGGGGCAAAAAAAAATATGCAAAGTTGGAATTGATTTATTGAACTTTTTAGTCCCACCCAGTCTGCCGTTACCACTGCAGCCAAGCCCAGCCAATGGGCCATACCCAGCCAATGGGCCATGCCCACCCGGCACCCAACGATGCATAAGTGGTTTTTGGGTTGCAGTTTGGGCACTCAGTCTCTAAAAGGTTCGCCGTCACTGTTCTAAGCAGTAGATAGGGAGGGAAGTATCTATCTATTCATCCATTTATGAGTTTAATAGGACTTTTTCTGGTAACTAGTTTGTAACTATATCATCCAAAACAGTCTTTCATATATAAATAAAGTTTTTCAGGTCTCTCTCTTGGATCTACTTTGATTCTTGGTAATTCTGTGGACTTCTCGGCAATAATTTGAACGTGTTTAGCCACCAGGATAGTTTTTAAACCCGTTAACCCGATCTACAGGAAGTTTGGCTATGAAGTGCCATGTCTGTCAGCAACCACAGGTGTAGAATGTTGTGGCATGTTAAACGCTAACAGGTTCATTCAGGTGTAGGCACATATACATATTCAGGACAAAGGAAAACTAATAAAGGTGAGGCCAAAAGTGCACAAGATGTTAATGTGTGACTGCTATTAAAGTAACAGAACCTGTTACTTACAGGAGTGTTAAAGGAGGGAATCTGACATTGTTTTAATTGTATCTTTGTTTCCTTTTATCTACTGGTGTCTGGAGGTGGAGGACATAAGATGAGCAGGATAGTGAAAGTGGCTTTGAGATCCAAGCCCAGCCATTTTTACAGTATATCAAGATCACATATGTAGAAAGTGGCAGGTCTTATATGATGCTGCTGCATCCACCTTCTTGCCCATTTTATTCCCCATTCCTACTGGGACCCTAATGCTTGTCCTTACTGAAGAAATAGATATTAAATCTATTTGTTCAAATATTTATAGTAAAATAGTCTCTTGGTTCCAGCACCAATTACAGGCCTCCAAAATACACTGTACATAGTGCTACGGATGTTTTAACAAGATCCATTTTGTGGAAGTTTCCTTTTAAGATCATTTTCAGTGCTAACTATACAGTGTTTCAGGCAAACATTTTTCACACACTAACCACCTGAATCTGGAACCATCTCATGCAAAGCATAGGTTTAACCCAGAACTATATTATATTTCAATGCTGTTATGTATTTCAAGTCACAGGAGGAAAATCATCCTTCTAGAGTTTGTGACTTTTTAATTTCCAGATAAATGTTCAAGCCACATTATGAATTGCTTTGAAAATGTTACACTGTTTAAAATTGCCATGCTAGATTGAGATGGCACGGGGAAGCAGAATGTTGAAGTGATGTGTTCTTTGAAGTAAAATCTGTCTTCTCATATCAACTTATTCTATGCATTTATTCACTTTTTAGCAATAAAATGAGATAAATATTAGCTAAATACTTAAATACTAAATACGATTTCAGAAGTTAATACATACAAGGAGTAGTTGTCAATTGCTTCTTGTACACTTTTTGTAAAAGGCGCTGGAAGGCAATATTCATTCTTTGCTTGGAAAGGATGGTCCACAAGTCCTTTTGACAGCCCTTTTCTGAAAGAATTAGATGCAATTAATTCTAATTTAGGCCTTTTTTCATTCATAACTGCACAATGTGCATTTTCTTTTACAGTTGATGAACACTATTATGGGCATATCTGATGACATCTCACCCCATGGTGACAGATGATCTCACCCGTTTCCTGCAGAGGTTAAACAGGAGCAGAGAAAACACTGACCCTTGAAGGGATCGAGGGTCAGATCTCTTGCTACATTCTTTGTCTTCCACCAGCAGCACACTAGACACTTGCTTCATCTCTCTCAGTTCATCCATATACCACAGGGCCCAATGAGATCCATGGGTCAGAGAGATTGCTTAGGCATAATCATATTTAAAACTTCAGCTACACTCCTATTCCAGGTGAAACTAGGATTTCAGCAGGTCTATGCAGTGGATCTTTAGTTATAACCCCCAGCTCCTTCTGAAATCCTCTGAGGTCCATCAGTCACTGAGGGAAGACCAATTAATAGGTCCCACCTCTCTGCAGAGGGGTGCGACCTTAGATATGTTCATAGCTATCAGATTGTGATAGGCTTGTGCAAGGGGACCAGGGACAGATCAACCAATTCTAGATCACAAAGACACTGCTCTGATAAGAACACCAAACCAGGTGGGTGATCATTACTCCTAGCCTGGATGACTTGGGACAGGCCCACAGAAGTCATGGCTTCCATAAACTCCTGAGTTACTGTACCTCCTAGGGAAGGCAGATTGAAGTCCCCTGAACCCTTAGCCAGGAGCTCCAACACCAACCCTGCAGTATAGTCTAGATGGTCAGGCAGAGAGGCTGCTGCACAGCAATCCCGACTAGCCCCTAGCGCCCACCCTAAGGAAAAGGGGCTGAGAACTACTCACTTACGGATAAAATTATAGCACATAACATTACAGCATATCACATTAAAACAAAACAATAATAGTATGGATTTTTTTAAAAAAATATGTAATTTTTAAAATGCATGTGAAATACTTTGAGCATTCACAAACAGTATAGATATGCAAAATTATCAAAACCAAGTAAGTTCATGTATTATACTATAATGCTTATCTCCTTATTTCTGAAGGAGATAAAAGTCAGTAATTATTGTATTTCATCCACCTTGCCCCTCCCTCTCAAAATCAAGAAATGGGGTTAGAAAAAGAAATAAAAAGTACCTGCTTTTGGGATCCACTTTTCTTTTATAGATGCACCGAGTATAAAGAAAGGGGTAGCATCTAACATCAAGTCCTTAAAGTCAAGCTATATAAATGCACTTCATACACAGATTGTAGAATTAATGGCTCTCCAGAAATTATGGCATGGCAACTGTAATAATTCTGAGATAGGCCATGATGCATAAAGGGCTATAATTCTATCATTCTCCCAATATATCTAAATTTTTGTGCATTAGGATAAGTGCTATACCTATATACAAATGAATAAAACTGATAACATTCTTAAAGGACAGTTACCAGTATATTTAACATTTGGTGCTGAATAATACATGTTAAATAACTTCTCACAAAAATAAAAATTGTACATGTTGCCTTTTAGATAAACATCTGTGAAGTACAAGTTGTATATTTACCATGGCTCACAAAATTGTTACTAATTAACCTATTCTTCCAGAGGACATGTTAAGGAAATAAATATACTACTTTCTTATCAAATCACAGCATTAAATCATTCTCAGGAATATATTTTCTTGTATTAAAACTGTATATAGATTATCACAGTACAGTATATGAAAAGGAATAAAACTTAACACTCTTAACCAAATCCAATTTTTATCTAGACAGATTGGCCTGCACTATGCGACACTGTTTACATCAGAAAGGGTTTTGTTACCATTTGATTTTGGAATATTTGCTCTAAATAAAATTGTTATTGAGGTAATGAACCTGACCCCCTTAATGAAAGAATAATGCAAAATGTCACCTAAAAGTCTTTAGACTTTTCAGTCATATTGACAGCCCTCCTGTTTGCAGTGTATTAACTTACATCTTCAGAATTGTACTGTGATATTTAGCTCATTACAGCAAATGCATTGTTCACAAGCAAGCAGCCCACCAACATAAAATCTGAGCCACAACCTCAAAAAGGGCCACACGATGTTTCCAGAGAAGCTTGCTTCCTTAACCCTCCCTTCACAAAGGATGGGGCATAGAGGAGCTGAAACGAAATGCTGTAAATATATGCAGGTAGGAGAACGATCAAAACTAGAGCCCTGTAGAATACACACAAAATGAATTCACATATATACATGCATGCATCCACACCCATCTGCATCCTCGTCCCATCTGACTTACCCTACGATAACCAGTTCTGGCTCCCTCTCTTGCTGATGGGAGCTAGCAGCATCAGGCAGGTTGCAAGGACATCGTACCCCACTAGCAAAGCGCATGAAAAACACAGCCCAAGAACCCCCCCCCTGCTCCTCCCTTTGAACAAACTCGGCTATCTCTGTCTCAGCCTTGCTTATTCCCAGAGAATCCTTTCATTTCTGCATGTTGTCTTCTGTCTCCTTCCCAAAGAGAGACTAGCGAATATGCATGCATGCCAGTGCCTTAAAGTGTGTGATGTGGGAGTGTAAATGAAAGAGGAGGAGAAAGAAGGAATGGCTGCAGTTTTAAGCTTTCCCCACCGTCTTCTCCAGTTTTGTTTCTTCTTATATTCCCTCCCACAATTCTCTTTTCAAAACATTGTTACCAGATAGTAACACATCTTTGAAAGATTCCAAGACAGTCAAAATCAAAGGGAAGAAGAAACGGGAAAATAGATCCACACATTTCACCAACCGTAAACTTTAGAATGGAAAGACGTTTTTTACTAACTAAAGATATAAAAACTTTGATGCCTATAATAGACGACAAACCGATATTACCAGTCGTTATTCTATCAAATAAAACTTTTACTCTTTTCTAACAGAGTGTAAAGGTCAAAAACAATATTAAGTACTGGGGGAAAGAGACGGGGAGAGTGTTTTACAAAAAAATAAAAAGGACACACACATACACACACACACACACCTTTTATATATCCATCATTAATTTGTGATTAGGTTAGCGATGCAGCGTTTATATCACTGCATATATCAAGAAAGAAGAGAAATTAAATAGGCTGGGGACTCTTTTATGCTCATTCTTATGTCCTGCTAACTGAAGCACAAAGTTGTCCTACTGATCATTTTTAGAGAGGTGACCTCACCCTGCAGCCCTTTTCTCATCCCAGCCTACTTTGGAAAAAGCCTAAATTCCTCCTTAACCATTTCATTTTTAAATTAAATTGCTTTGTCTTCTTTCAACATAGGTCTTAGCATAAAAATGTTCTATGATATATCCTTCCCCCCGGTCACTGGGAACTGCCATCCATCACTTGGGGACAAAAGACACTGGACATCTGGTTTGTGATGAAGCCTCTGCCCATGTAATGTCTAAACCAAGAGTCACAAAGTGGCATATGGGCATAAATAATAGCATTCCTCATAGAAAGCCGGTTTGGTCAATAGGTTAAGTACCAGGCTTAGGAGTGGGAGACTATGAATTCAAGTCTCTCGTCTTACCCAAAGTCAGCTGGGTAGATTTGGGCCAGTTGCTCTCTCTTTCAGCCCAACCCATTTCACAGAGTTGTTGTTGTGGGGAAACAAGGAATAGGAAGATGTGTTGGATATATTTGCTGCCTTGTGTTATTTGCAAAAATAATAAAGATGAGATACAAATAAATGAATAAATAAATTAAAATAGCATTCCTTATATCCAGTGGCATATAGATCTTCTGGAAGATCATTAGTCTTGTTATTAAATGTGTTCAGTCATTTTTCAAAAGGCTGGTAGATCTGTCTGTAACCCAAAAAAATTTTTTTAAAGGGAGTAGACTGATGGCTGATATAAACTGGATAAGAGTTGAATTGCTGATTCTGAATTGCTAAATAAGGGCATTACAGATTTTCCACTGACAAGGACTTCTTTTTATGACTTGGAAAGGAGGTCATGCTACGCTAATGCCACGATGCATATTCCATGAGATGCTTTGAGGTGCTGCCAATTGTGGCTACTAGGACTTGTTGCACTTAATTGGCGAGCAGGGGTGAAATTGGCAAGAGTTCTGCCAGTTTCCCTTCTAGGACTAGTAAACCTATATCATAGTTTCATTTGTTAATATCCTTTTTGAAGAAATAGGGTATAACATATATGCAAAGTATCTCAAAGTCAGCCTTTCGATGTTACATTTTGTACGCAACAAGGATATTTTCCATGTCATTGTCAATGGGGCTGGCATGGATAATCTGAACTCTAGGCAGAAGAGCCACTTGGTAAGACACTCTCTATTTTAATATAACCAACTGGAGGGGTGAAATACTCCTTACTGCCATCTGCCATCATCATGTACATCTACAGGGTAATAAATGCAGAGTGCAATCCCATAACACAGTATGCAACCATATTTAAGCAATCAGGAGTTGCATGAGTCCAGCCCAGCAGCCAAGAAGGCTGCATAATACAGAAACACACACACACACACACACACACACACACACTTCTTCATGCAGTGCCTCAGTCTCAGGAACATAGTCAGGTCTTTAGGGCCTTACGAAAGGCTAATAGGGTTGAGGCCATTCTGCAGGGGCCACTGCAGAAAAAGCTCATCTTCTGGACCCCACCAGCTGACATTCTTTGCTGAGATCTGCAGCATCTGCAACTGAAGCAGGCTCATTCTGCGTGACCTGGTTGGATGGGTAGAGATTCTTGAAAAAGGTACCCCTGAGATACCCGGTCCCAAGCCATAGAAGGCTTTAAAGGTGACACCAGCACTTTGAATTGCACCTGGAAACACACTGATAACCAGGGCAGCTCACACAGGAATGGTGTTATATGTACCATGTATCTGGCACCATTTACTACCCACATGGCTGGATTCTGCACCAGCTGAAGTTTCTGGGGCAGTCCCATGTAGAGCATGTTACAGTAGTCTAATCTGGAGGTTACAAGGCTGTGAGTTACTGTAATCAGGGCCTCCTGGTCAAGGGATGGACCATCCAAAGGTGTGCAAAGGCCCTCCTAGCCAAGTCTGCCACCTGTTCTTTGAGCAGTTGCCAGGAGCCCAGGAGGACCCTCAGACTGCACACTGCATCTGTTTGGGGAAGTTCAACTACATCCAGAACCAGAGATGGAAAACCCTTGTCTCAAGGCAAAAGACTAAGTGAAACATCAGTTTACACACAAGAGGCTTGTGCTCCGCTTATCGAGGTGGAAGAAGTAAACTTACAGTCGGATAATCAATTGATTTTGAAAAAAAAGACTTGATATCAACGGACAATGGACTTATGATAAGGAACTGGACGATCTTGCTTCAGAAGGACAAGTTGACTTGCAGACGCCATTTGATTTTGAGATAGAGAAAAAAACATGGGGATATGTGGGAGATAATATGGGTCAGAAATGTAAAGTTTACCCAGGCCCAGAATTTAAGAGAACATTTTTATAAAATGTTTTATAGATGGCATCTGGATCCTAAAAAGTTGTCTTGTATGTATCCTAATTTACAGCCCAAATGTTGGAGATGTGGTAGTTTGGATGCTACCTATTTCCATATTTGGTGGACTTGTAGAAATATAAAAGCTTTCTGGATTAAGATTTGGTGGAACATTCAAAAGATTTTTAAGAAAAAGATAAA
>NW_015386356.1:1194577-1210614 GCF_001527695.2 Protobothrops mucrosquamatus
AAGAAAGCATGATACAGGATCTTTGGGATGGATAATGAGTTGTTAAACTTTTATTGATTAATGAAATTTATATAGAGTGATATATTCAATGAAAATTTGTTTTAGAAATGTTTTAATGAGCTTATAACAATATAAATAGATAGAGAATGTTAGTTTATTTTTAATTATATAACTTGGATGAAATGTTATATTAGTGAATAAATTGGTTTTAGAAAGATATTGACTTGATTATAATGTTTTTAAATAAATGGAGAGTTTATTAAGCTTAAGTTTAAATGTGTGAAGAAATATAGGTTTTTATAGATTACAATTTTTTATTGATTAATGCAGTTGATGGTTAGACATAGTAATGAATGAATTCATCTGAAAACGTACTAATTTGAGTATAATATTCTATATAGAGAGGGAAATTTTTAAGAAATAATGTGTATATATTTATTATGTTGTTGTCTGTTTTTTAAAAACAAAATTGATCACCATGTTTCCACGTGGATTCTCAAGCTGTGTTGGTATAAAATGAAAAACTAATAAAAATTGTTTTGGAAAAAAAAACACCTTGTCTCCAGTGAATTCAAATACCCACAGTCATTTCATCTTGCTAGAGTTGAATTAAACCCAGTCCCCAACAGCCTCTAGACATTGGGATGGGATGTCCACAGCATCACTGAAGGGGCCTTATTGTTTTCTCTGTTTTTATTTGTGAAACCCCCAAATTACAGGGAGTTAGTGTAAAAAAAGAGTAATAAATAAAATAAAGTTTCATTGTATAAGAGAGAGAAAGAGAACCACATTCACTTGAAAGAAAACCTGCACTTGATTTTAAAATAACTCCTTTTCTTCTTTACCATACTTTTAGCTATGCTGGAATGACCGGCCCTTTTTAAAGATTAGCACAACCCTGACCTTGGCTGGATTAAAGAAGCTAAAATGTAGTCAGACCTGGTTGGTATTTACATGAGAGAGAACTAGGAAATCTTTGGGCTATTGGCCAAGTGGAAAGTCAAAGCAAACATCCTGGAGGAAGATAGAGGCTCCGTGCTATTGCTTCCCATGTCATCAACAGGAGCTGAATTTAACATAAGGAAGTTGTTTCTCCTTTTCTGGGCAGAATATTCTTTCTTTTAGGTAAATATTATTTCTGATGCTTTATGTCTCATTTCTCTTTAACCTAACTGCCCAAACCCCCTATCCACTTATGGGAAATACTGATTGTATTTATAGCTATAACGAAGCAAATGTTCAAATTCCCTTTCTCTGAAAATTCCAAATAAACAGAATGCCTTTCTTCATTGCTGGAATGTCATTTGAATATGAACCCAGGAAATATATTACCTCTGCAGTGTCCATGCACTATAAATGTCCAAATGTCCAATTCAAACCTATTCACCCAGTGGATCCCTAATGATTAATGCACCGAAACCAGTCTTCCAATCTAGACCTGGTGCTGATCCCTTTATGCAGCAGTAATTGACTTTAGGTCAGCTTTTGACACAGTATCAAGATCTAAACTGCAGCATAAGTTAAAGAATAAAAAAAATTTATTGCTCATTAAAATACATGAGAATGCAAGACTGAAGGTCAGGTACTGTAATCAAGGATATGTCACAAAGCAAATGCCAGCAAGGAGAGGAGTTAAACAGGGATGTTTATTTGCACTAGTTTTATTCAATTGTTATATAAAGTCATTAGTTACTCACCCTAGTAACTCTACCTTTCATATAAATTTATTACTGTATACTGATGATGCAGTAATTCTGTCACTGATTTCTACTGGCCTTAAAAGAGCCTTGAGATCACTTGTGCATTATTGTATGAGGAAGAACTAATAATAAATTACTCCAAAACTAAGAATTGCACTTTGTCCAAATGCCCAGAATAGACAAGCTAGACTTTGGTGGCCAATTCATTGAACTGGCTAAGATATTATCCTAGGAGTCAATAAACTTGAATTAATTCTCTGGATAAATATTTTTACTTACTGGCTAAAATTATACCACAGTCCTAGTAGATGACCTGTCTAATATTGGCAGACAGCTTCAAATCTTGACAAACAGCTATCCAAAAGAAGCTGAGCCACTATGGCTTTACAGTGCTACCATCTTAACTTTAGGGTCAGATCAGGATAGAACAATATTAAGACAAAGTATCTTAAACGTAGAAGGCCAAACAGGAATTACTGCTTTTTCTAACAGTGTAATTGTAAATAATCAAATTTTAGCATCTAAATCAGTTTCATTTCTATATCAACCATAGCCTCCAAATTCAGGAGAGTCCTATCTTTAACCCAATTCTCCTCACAGTTTGGAAGGAAAATATAGGATTCTTTATATATTGCCCCAGTTACAAGGGTGCCCTAGAAACCACAGCGCATGTACTTTTGTGTTGTCAGGGGCATTCCTCAGCAGTTGATTATCCCCCTTTTATCTAAATTTCCAAGGTACTCTGGAGATTTTAATTGCATTATTACACAATTAGGATAAATTTATCTCTCTAAAATAGCATAATTCTGCTATTTTATATGTAAGTTTTGCCTATCAATGGTTGCCAAAAGCCTTTGATGTTAGGTGTTAACTTTTTATTGAATATATATTTATTGGTCAATGAAAGAAAAAAAGTTTCTGAATGACTTTCTGCTTGATATAAGTGCCAGCCCAATCTATTGAGGGACAAGTGACATGGATTATGTAATTTGTTAACTAATACAGTTATTTTCTATTTTGTATTTTAATTTGATGTATTTTCTCTCTTTTAAAATAATGTTGGTTCATTACAGATTGGAATATAGGATAGTTGTATGGATTGGTTAGATAGCTTTTAACATTCCTAAACTGAAAAGATACATTTTCAGATTGATTATTTTCTCTGTTCAGGTACAATATAGACGGGAATTTAGGAATAGCTTTTAATATTCCTAAATTGAAGAAATAAACAGGCTGAATATTATCTGAAGATAAGAAAAAGTTTGTTAGCACAAATTGGGGTCTGGTTTATCTCTTTAGTGAACTCTAAACAACCTTTTTCTTACAATTTACGCCTCTTCTGATGTCAGACCTCATTTTAATGAACATGTGTGATATTATGGGACGCAAATGTGTAACATGCTTGACTACATGTAACTGATTTCCTATGCAAAGGGGAGGTTAGTGTTATCCTGTCCAATCAACTTTCTCCTTGGGTGTTTCTTTGTTATGCTAACTACAAAAGGTGTTGTAAGCTAAAGATTGGGGTTCTCTTTTTGAATGAGAGGAATCCCTTTTGTCTGAATATTCTGATAAATTGTAATAAAATGATCTTCCTGTCTCGGTTTATCTCATTGGAAAATATGCATGCCGAGGCATGAGCCTAAAAGAGCCACATTTGGCCTTCACTATATACTACTTAAAAAATCTGATATTTGTTTGATTGTGCGTAACCTTCAATTGGATGAAACAGTGCATCAAAGGGCAACCATTTTTGAATCAATGTACCTCAAGCAGACTAGTCCGTTTTCTCTCCTCTTCTTTTTCTCACTTAAAAGAAACACAGAGCTATTGATATCTTGACTGTGTGTGGCAGCAGCAGTAGGCAAAAGGCAATTTTGGTTAGTAAAACAGCACAAAGGGGGAAGAGTTGAACGATCTCAAACCCAACATGAAACTCATTTCAGTTTAATTATACTTCTGCTGCACTGCATATACGGTAGGTAGAATTCATGGATATGGTGTCACATATAGTGAAAACAAAAGTTTCTTCAGGTGCAAAAATCTATAAATAATTCAAATAATTGTTTTCATCATTTCCCTGGATTTGTGTGGCTGAATTCTGTTGGTTTGGGATAGATTCAGCTTCTGAGATCATCCTTCTGATGAATTCAGATGACAGAAATTATGTGCATGAATATACATCTTGTAAAGTAGACAGTGATATATCTATGTGTGTGCACACACAATCTTAATAAATATTGAGCCCAAAGTTGGTCATAGATATTTTTCTGGGTAAGGCAAAGAATAAAATATTTTTCCCATTCTGATATAGATTATGATGAACATTTCTTATGATTAATCTTAATACAGGTGGTCCTCGACTTATGACCACATTTGAGCCCAACATTTTATGTTGCTAAGTGAGAAATTTGTTAAGTGAGTTTTGCCCCATTTTACAACTTTTCTTGCCACATTTGTTAAGTGAATAACTGTAGTAGATAAGTTAGTAACATGATTGTTAAATGAATTTGGCTTCCCCAACGACTTTGTTTATCAGAAGGTTGCAAACTGTGATCACTTGACCCCAGGAAACTGCAGCCATCATAATTATGAACCAGTTGTCAAGCATCCAAATGTAAATCTTGCTGCAACAGTCGTAAGTGTGACAAATGGTCATAAGTTACTTTTTCACTGCCGTTGTAACTTTGAACGGTCACTAAATGAACTGTTGTAAGTCGAGGGTTACCTGTACTTAAGAAAGGAGGAGGCACAGACCTTTCACTGAAATTTAGATTTCATTGCAGTTCAGATTTCTACATCCAAATCAACACATCACTGAAGTAAAGGATGATAGAAATATGTTTAAACTGTCCTGATGAGATAATGCAATGCCACCACTAGATGTCAGTGTTTATATACATATTAGACTGCAGCAAACTCTCCACAGAATACTACAGCCATTCTCCTTTCATTCCTCTTTTTAATTAAATCCGGCTTGACATTTCTCTTATCAGCCTTTTGATGTTAATTTTTAAAGGCAATTTAAACAAGAATTGGATTAATCATTATAAAATAAATGTCATCTAAGTTAGTTTCTGTTTTGTTAAAATGTTCATTTTTAAAAAACTAGGATTATATTTCACATGAAAAAGAAATATTAAGGCTTAGTTTAACTTTGCAATTTGAGTGTCTACTTAAAAAGTAATTATGTACTTCAATCTGACAAATGTTTTGTGGTGAATTGGGTCCTTGTCAATCTCAGATTTCAGTTGTACAATAATTCTCAACTTTCATGGTTTGACCTAAAGAAACAAATTTTGGTTTTTTTTCTATATAAATGTCAAGCATACATGCAAGAAAAATATCATTTTCTGTGCTAAATTCTGTTTTAAAATATATATTTGAGTTGTATTATATATTTTTAAGCTGATTACATAAAAATATATATTTATAATAACAGTATACATTTACACAAGTTTCAGGAACAAAATAAAAAGTTCAGTGTCTATATAATGCAAGTGAAAAAATTAATGAAAAGGAATAAAATACTATAATTGCAATAGTTGTCAGAAACCACTAAATGCCTTAATATGGGCTTCCTAATCCTGTTTTTTCAATTAGTCAAAAGGAGGGAAGCATAATTCAATACCTGCAATATATGATAAACTTGTGATTGATTTACTACAATCCAAAGAGGATGGAACAGTATTTTCACTACAGTGTAATTGTAGAATAACATTATTAGCCCAAGCACTGTCCAGTAAGCTGTAAAGTTATAAAATAGAATTCTAGCATCATGTTCAGCTATTAATTTTCAAAATTAGTTTATATGACTGAGTGCCAGAATAATAGTTTTGCTTGAAAACCAATATTAGAACAAAATATTGATACTGTAAGGTTTTCCACCTAGCTTCACAAACTCCTCTGGGCTACTCAGGAATTTGAAGAGCCAAAGAAACTTCTGAGCCGAGGTTTCAGCAAGAAAACAACTTTATTTTGATCAAAATACAATCAGGTAGCCTCTTCCCTCTTCATGGCTGCTTAGAGCAGCGGTTCTCAACCTATGGGTCGCGACCCCATTTGGGGTCGATTGACCATTTCACGGGGGTCGCCAAGCAAGGCTGTCCGCCATTTTTTTCCCTTTTCTGGCGGGTGCCTTACCTCCCTTGAGCTGGGCCAGCTGGTGGTCGGCCTGCTCCGTCTCTGCCGCTTGCCAGCTATGCCTCGGCCGGCACAGGGGGCGGAACCACGCATGCGCGGCGCAGGGAAAGTCCTTGACTTACGACCGATTTAGTCCTTGACTTACGACCGGTTTAGTCCTCGACTTACGACCGGTTGGGGGTCGCAGCATTAAAAAGGTTGAGAACCACTGGCTTAGAGGGATGAAGGCACACCCAGAAAAGATTTCTTCCACTCTTTATACCCTTTCAGAACAAAGAGATTCAAGTCTCTGTACCAGGAGTAAGGAAGCACAGAAAAACAAATTCCAAGGTGATGACTTATTATACACATCAATCCAGGCTAGCTCACCTTCCCTCTCCCTATTTCCTGGACCACTGAATCTCACCTTGCTCCTTTCATGTAAGCAATCTCCTGTATATTTAGCACGAGACATTTGCTCTTATGTAAATAATTTCCCAATATAAGGCACCTACAAAACTGCTTGCACATAAACAAAGTTATATATATAAAATGATTACAAAGTATCACTACTAGTATCAATATAAAGTGGTTACAAAATAACACTACTAATATCAAGCTTAAGCATGATAAAATCGTAAGCACAATAAAGTCCCTTCAATACCTTAACTAAATATCTAAATACCAAAAAATGTAGTTAAACAGAGGTATAAAAAAGGAATGAAAATGAAAATAATTCAAACTATACAGATAGTCGTCAACTTACAACCATTTGTTTAACAACTGTTCAAAGTTACAAAGGCACTGAAAAAAGGGACTTGGTCACATGTCTATGTGGTCCTTGCATCCCTGCAGTCACATGATCAAAATTCAGATGCTTGGCAACCGTCATGTATGGCTGCGGCATCCTGGGGTCCTGTGATTACCATTTGTGACCTTCCCAGGGGCTTCCAACAAGCAAAGTCCCTGGGGGAAGCCAAATTTGCTCAACAATCACATTATTCACCTAATTTCCATACCAAAAAAGGTAATAAAATTGGGCATGGCTCACTTAACAACTGCATTGTTTTGTGATCATAAGTCGAACACTCCCTGAACATGCAAATGAAATGAAGAACATCTGAGTATAAATTTTTGAAAGAAATGGTCCAAAGATAACCTGATCACATTTTTACTATATTAATTTTATGTTTCTATTATGCTCATTTTTATTTATAATATTTATAGATAGTACTTATATATGGAAATGTGTCAATGGAAAATGATTGCTATATATTTCATATGTAAATAATTGATAAAAGACAAGGAAAATGCAATCAACTTAATTAACTGTTACAAAAAGGAGACTAATTAGTATCTTGGTAGAGGTGTTTTATTTCTTTAGGATCAGATAGGAAGCATTTACTGCAACAAGATCAGGTATCCCTTAAAGAAAAGAGATAATGGGTTGAATAATAATCTTGGAAAAGGTCCATGTGCATCTAAGAATGGATGAGAATCAAGTCTTATAAAAAGGTGGAAATTCCAAATATTAAGAGTCTCTTCATTAGCTCACCAATATCTGTGCTATTAAAGCCTGAGTCAGAACTGGGCCTTGATTAGGACTCCCTGCTAGGATGAGGGAAGATAGACTGGAACTGAGTGCAAATCCTTTCTACCACATTCATCACTTGAATGAACTAGGTTTCATACTTCCATGAAATCAGATGAACACTGATGGGTCTCATTATAGCAACATTTTAAATGATACTTCCCACTGATAGAACAGACTAAGTTAGTAATTGCTGTTTCACAAAACATAAACAAAAGACAGAGCCTTGTGGTAGTTTAAAACTATGTATTTACTACGGTGCAAGCTTTTGGGGATCAGAATTCTCTTCACTGGATATATAGGGTATAGTGTTTAATTAGTTAGGGACAATGTTTTTTTTTTATAAATAAATAAATAAATAAAAGGTGCCGGAACTCACACATGTCATACAACCCGCCTTGCCTACCCTACAAGGTTCCATCCCAAAAAGGTGCCGGAACTCCGTTCTGGGCGTTCTATGACAAAAAATGCCCTGGTTAGGGATATCTAGAAACATAACTGCTGCAGAAGGGGAGGGTAAAATCAATTCAGGAATTCTGCACTTCAGACAGTGAGAAAATACTGCCTTAAAAAAAGCAAAGCAAAAGTTATCAATTAAAGGCATAATAAACATAAACATTCTTCACAGCACTTTCCAATTCCAATATATAACTACATAGCAGTAACATTTTCAAATTGCATTGTTCCTTGCATTGTTCCTCACAGCAACTTTAAGATACAGATAAGAGAGGTATTAACAGGAGATATCAAGATTCAGTACAGTCAATTTTGCTTGGGCTCATGATAATGCAAGCATAATAACAGACTTTGTTGAGCTCAAACACATTTATTATTCCCTTTCAATGAAATCCAGGTTGCCCCTGCAAAACACTACAAGTATGCTTCTCTGTTATTTTCTCCTCCGTAATCATGAATAACAACATACAACTGAAATCTTGCTGCCATAGTCAAAGGAGGACATCTTGGAATATATTTTGGAACTACGTGAATGTGAAATAGTATGTTTTTTTCAAAACTGCTGAAGTTGAGCTCCATTCAGAAAATAAAATACATTACTTTCTCAGAAACCTCTTCCTTTCAAGAGAGGAAGACCAATGTTTCACAATATGAGATGCCATTAATGTATACAGATTGTCACTCAGGATTAATGCAATCCTGTGTACTAGTGATGGATTGTTTGTGATCTTGGTTTAATTTCACAAGCCTTCTGGTCATCATTGGGTCATTTCTCTGATAAGAACTGTCTGCTCTTTCTCAGCTTAACAAGAAAACTATTAGAGAAAACAAGTTTTAGAATTGGAAAAAAAAGTCATCTGCTACAAGAAATTAGAAGAAAATTCTTCTATTTCACAGCCCTAAAATTAACAAAGATAAAAATGTTTTTCCATCTTCTTTGGGGATCTCATTAAATATACATGTACAGGAGTGCACAGTGGATATCTGTCTTCTTTCCTAACTACTGTTTCTGATCTGTTAACATGCAGGTAAACTCCGTTTTCTCGATGATCACAACAGTTAAAGATCATCAGAGAGACTAAATCCACTGTAATTGGAAAATTGCCCTCCAGCCTCCAACCTTCTGTTTTGGAGGAACCTCGTTGAAAAATGATAGAGCTGAAATTACAGAATGCTGTCTGGTCCCATGGGCAGTCTGATTTGAAACCTGGGTGTGGTATGAAAACCAAACTGATGGCTGACATGGCTGTTGAGAAGGTGGCTGGATTGCAATTACAGAATACTGTACCTTTAAGAAAATGAACTATCTACACGAGTGTCAAACTCACCGCATCACATGACGTGTCACGACATGTCGTGACTTTTTTCGCATTGTCGGAGCTGGGGTGGGCGCAGCTTCTGCATGATACAACCGGCCCGCAGGCTGGCAGTTTGACACCCCTGATCTAGACCTTTAAAAAATATTTATAGCTCAGGATTAAACTGTAGGGTCCTTGGTGCTCTCTAAGCTTGATTGTTTTCTTGCAGACATTTCATTACCAAATTAGGTAACATCATCAGTGCTATAAGGGAATGGGGTTTACTGTCTTTTTATATACTAGTGGCTTGTCATGTCAGTGTGGGTGAGTGCATTCTTGGTAATTTCTTGATTAGGCTCTTGCTTACTGTTAACTTATTTGTCTGAGTTGGTTGTTCTTTGTTGATTGAATTATTGTTTATTTCTTGACTATTGGTCTTGTGTTAATTTTAATGTTAATCTCTGCTCATCTGGATGTTCATTGTTGGTGAGGAGGTGTATCTAGACCTTTTCTAGTTGGCCCTTGGATTGGTCATAGTATAGAGATAGAACTGATTGCACTTCTAGATGTCTTGTGAAGGAGCCAGGAGGAAGAAAGTGATTTTATTGATGTCTCAGCAGTTTTCAATACCATTGATCCTGGTATCCTTTTGGACCTACTGTGGCAAGTAGTAGGTACAATGTTACTGTGATTCTCCACCTTTCTCCATGGTTGGTACCAGTCAGTGTTGATAAGAGGAGAGAGGTTGCATGAGATATCCGTGATCTCTCATCTGGCCACAGGGCAGTATCCTATTTGGTGTCTATTAGAAGCTGTCAGCTCAGAGTTATATATCATCAGTAAGTTGATGGTACTCAGTTATACTTTGCCATAACTGGACCAGCCAAGTGATGCTATTTAAGTGATATCACAGTGCTTGGATAACATGAATGGTGAATTCATTACAACTAAATCTGCTTCAAAATATAATGGATGTTTGTGTTTTTAACAATATGTGAGAGAAGAATAATTTTAAATTGTATCAATAAACTTGTTTATTGAGATTAGTTTTGGGAGGGACTATTACTATGACAGGCTTTTCCTTCTATAATTTCTTCATTACAATTAAACAAAGATTTTAATCAGATAAACAGATGCCTAGCACACATGGCTGCCAGGAGAGCACAGACTGAAGTCTGTATAAATTTGACTTGGAACTTGGGCTAAGAAGAACTATGATGATAAATATTTCATTAGGACATTTCTTCTAAAGCTTAAGTGGGATTGTCTAATTAAAAAAATGCTAATGTGATAGTATAGCCTTTCCTTTTCTAAGAGGTGTATCTTATTTCTTCTTATATATCTTTTTCTTTTAAAAAAGCAGTCAAGCATGTTCCTTACAGAAAATTTTAATAAGAATACCAATTTGATTCTGTAAAACATAACCAACATAACCAAATGTAAAAAAACATAGTCGTAATAATAACAGTATTTATCAGAAAGAGTTATTAAAAGTAAATCATTAGTTGATATAAAATATAAAAGAGAAACTCATCTGTATAAAACTGCTCCATTGTAAAGGGATCCCAATTGATTACATTTAGATCCACTGATAAGAATTGTTACTAATTCAAGGGCAATCCATGTTATTACAGCTACTCTAAGTGAAAATTCAGCTGAATGTATTTATTGGTGGATTTAGAAATTAAAGATTGGGAATGGTTCTAAAAATAAAATGTTTCATTAAAAGATCTTTCTATTTACTGTGCCGTGGGCCAAATGCAATTCAAATAAATTGAAATAAAAAACCAAATTGCTTAATAAATGTTCATTGAGATTAGATTACATCTAAGGATTTGTGACATAAGCAATCAAATCACATAATTTCATGCTGAGAAACTGACCTGACTGAAGATCTGAGACAGGCTGCAATGGCTGGCCACTGATATTCTACTTGGAACCTATTAAACATCCTTATTTGTTCAGATTCTTTAAATTTTAAATAATAAATATTGTCATGCTTTGGAACAAATAAGCTTCATCTTAAGATTGCTTCTGCACTATTCTGACAGACGTTTAAAAATTATAAATGGTGGAAGGATGCAACCAAACAGTGTTGTTGTTGTTTTGGCAATATGCCATGTGTCCAGCAATATCCAAAGGTGAACTAGGTAGATAAAGAGGAGACATCTAGGTAAGGAAGGGAAATAAGGAACAAAGTCAGTAGCTTGCTTCCTAGTAAATGATTTTTTTAAAATAAAAATTACAGCCCTTACTTGAATATATAAAAACAATCCCATAAATTATAATCCAGTTTATTCTGAAAATCCTCAGAATGGGATTGTTAAGAGTCTCCATGAAAAATATCAGGCAAAGATATTCAAGATTATTCTTGATTAATTGAACTAGACCAGTATTTCTCAACTTTGACACTTTTAAGATACATTAACTTCAACTCTCAGAATTCCTCAACTGTGTTTATAATCTTAAAAACTAGGTAACAATTTCTTTATAACAGATATAAGCAGTTCCATCTCATTCTAAAATTATTAAGATCAATCATCACCACTTTCTTTCAAATTAAAAGACAAAATAGTGACCTCTTTATGGGAAAAATTCTGTTGTTATTAGCATTAAATTAGACCTTCTAAAGTATTAATCTGAAATTTGGTATAGTTTCAGGTTCCTATTTTAGTATCAAATTTTAATTCAAACTGATAACAAAGTTCAGCAAATTAAAAAGTGCAACACTATTTTTTACCTTTTTGAATCCTATGTAAGTATCTTATTTATAAATTTGGTGAAAACAATTGATTCAAGAAAAATATTTAGATTTTTTTTTGTCTGATGAAAGCAACTCCTAGCAAAAATTTAGGCTCATGTTCAATTTCACATGCCAGCAGTTGCAATTCAACCAGTACCGTAGTCAGAAACTTTTGCAAACTCTCTCCCTCCCTCCCTCTCCCTCCCTCCTCCTCTCTCTCTGCCTTTAATTTGTAATGACACAGAAGAAACTTCACAAGTATAGTTTCTATTAGCACTTCTAAAGGGATGCTGTATTGTTGGGCTGTTGTGAAACTGGAATACAGCGATCGCTGTAGGAGGGGCTGCCTGTTTTATATTTTATCTGAAATGTCATTCCTTGAATTATGGAACATGATCTCATAAGGTGATTACTCAAATTCTACTTTGAGAAACAACAGGAAAACTATAAACCTTTACCCCACTGAAGGATAATGAAACATAAAATAAAATTTGGAGCTTGAAGTGATAAAGGAGGCTTTTCAGATTGGGAAATTCTAACAAGAAAAGACAAGGAAAACAAGGGCCATTATTGTATTTACCCAAGTTCACATCTCCGCCACCAATAAAAGAAATATTGGGAATCTAAGAGGACCCTCCCATTATCATGTTGTTATTTGGAGAAAAAAAAAACTTTCTGCAAGTAAAGAAAAGTTCATTCACCAAGTAGCAGGCTAAGATCTACATCTGCACAGAGGATTGAGGAAAGCTAACTAATGATGGATAACTAAAATATATTTTGGTCAATGAGACTTATTTAGTAATAGTTTTTACAGCATCATCAGAACAGCACAACAATGCCAAATTTGCTTTATCTCCATGACAACCTTACCTGTTTTCCACACATAAAGAAACACAGCAAAGAGAATCAAGACAATGCATCACTGCACCCAACAGGTCTTCCTTGGTCACAGCAAGGGCTGGTTTCCACTAATTTTAGAATTACAGTCCAATATGCAATCTACATCCATTAGGAACTGATGGAGAGGGGAACATTTTCAGTAAACAGCCATTTCTTTCTGCAATAATTTAGTTCTCAGAATTCTAGATATATGCCTTCGCTAAACCAATAATGATATATTTTCTTTTTAAACATCAAGGAATTTTAAAATAAAATTCACCAATAACGTCAATGTGAAAGCTAGATCATCTTGGCTCCTGCTCCTTAAGGATTGTGACTTAGACACCAACAGACATGTCCCCTATATGCAGTTTCAGTTTGACGCAACATGACAGATTGTTCTTCCATTTCCTGATTCTTTTTGAGGCCTGAATCTCAATACAGTAAATGGAACACCAGGACCAGCAAGACTACCCCTTATCCTGTGATGCTCTTGTGGTCTTTTGAACCATTTAAGTAAGAATGTGCGTCATTGCTATTGATCCCCAAACAGGTTGCTAAAGTATCAGGGCTCATTTATCCTGGCCTTCTTGAGTCTTAACTTTGGATTTTCAAACCATGGTCTCCTGAACTCTATACAAGAGCCTACCTATGAGCACAGGGAAGACAATCGACTATACCAAGTGGAGTGGACTTGTGAAAACTTTGGATGCCGTGCATCCTTAAAGATACCCTGCAAATGGTACTTTACTATGAGGTATACCTAAATCCCTCTGTCTTCTTTCCAAACTGTGAAGAGAACGCTCTGGGACTGATCAGAACCTTAGATAAATACGAAGCACCTGGTTGTAAAGTAAGACCGACCAGCATTTCAGAAAGAAGTCAACCATTATAAAGTTCCCGCGCAGGGCCAGGAAATCGGGCGTCCCTCGACTTGCCTGGGCACAGCAGTTTCTTCCTGGGGATCCGCGTCCGGCGCGCCCTCTTCGCCGATGTCGGGCAAAGTGACGAAAAGCAGCGGCTTGCTCGCGGGGGCGGCCCAAGACCCGGCCTCCCTGGCCGAACGCGGAGAGCTGCTTCCACTGGCGCAGCTGCCACCCGTCGAAGGTTTCGGCGCCGCGGCCCCGATCCCGCTGCCGCCGGGGAACGCCCGAGCCGCCGCTGCTACGCTTGCAATAGAGGTTCCCCCAGCGGAGGCCAGGGCAGCGTAGCGGACGGGCAAGGACGGGGCGCCCAGCGCGGACGCCGAGGCCGTGAGGAGAGGCTGAACTTTCGGCGAAGGGGCGCCGGGGGCGGGCGAGTAAGAGGGCGAGGAGGAGGAAGAGGCGGTTGGCTTGAAGAGTTTTGCGAAGACGGTGGCCAGGTCGAGGACCGCCACCTTCATGGTGCCGCCGCTTCTCGGCGCCAAGACGGACTTTGGCAGGCGCGGCGGCGGCCAGAACAGAGGCGTCGCGGTTGGGGCGGCTTTGTCGCTTTCTCTTTGCCAGCGCGGGGCTTCCCTTCTGCGGGTCTGCACCGAAGACGGCTGGAGACGGAGCGAGGGGGAGCCAGCCTGCCACCCGGGTTACGTATACCGTAGGCCTGCCTTTCTGCCTACCCAGGCGCCTGCCGAGGGAGGGAGCGGCGGTTGCTAAGCTAAACAAAAACCGAGCCGAGAGGAGCTCATTGGGCGCCGGGCAGCCCGCTCTCGCCATCGGGAGCGAGGGGCGCGGGGCTGCGCTTTTCCCAGGTTTTGAGGGGAAAAAAGATTAGGGGGTGGGGAAGAGAAGCCTTGCCGCGCTGCTCTTCCTCCTGCCCCCGACATGCCACCTCTTATGGACCGGTCTCTCCGTCGTTTCGCCTCCGACGGATGCTTTGAATGAGAACGCTCTTGGAAATAACCGCCCGAACTAGCTAGCCTCGTTCGCAAAGGGGACCGAGGACGTAGCGTTGTTTTTCCCTTATTCGCGGAAGCATCTTTAAGCAAGCCGTCCGTTTGAGGCCCACTGGAAAACTCTATGCGGGGCTAGAATTTAGCTCCACCTGCCTCACCATTCGCTCTTCTTCCTGCCCGAAAGAGGCGGCTTCTGTGAGAAGGCTCGGCTTTAAGATTGCGTTGGCAAACAGACAGCTTCTCCTTAGCAGTTATTTCCATTTTTGTGTGTGTGTGTAATACATGCATTTATTGGTGCTTTTACGCCGCTCCGTTCCTTCCTCCTCCCAGGGCTCATCGCACCTGAACGTAGCAGCGATTGGGGAAAAGAAACCAATCCCGGAGAGAGTCGGTTAATTTCTCAGGAGGCCTAGAATATTGCTGGGAGTGTCTATGAGTAACTCTGCTGAAATAGATGGCTGTTTCGGGCAGCATTGTTAGGCTTTTTAGACCCTGCTCACAAAATGGCTGTCACAAGGTCCTCTGGCTTCTTCCCAAAATGCACCCCACATCTCCCCATGGAGAAGATGCCCAGTCACTTCTTAGACAAACTGTTCAGAATGCATCCTGCCAATGATTTCTTATATCCCAGGTTGCTCCGTAGTGACACAATTTAGCATTTAAAAAACATTTAAGATGCTCTAGAACAGTGTTTCTCAACCTTGACAATTTTAAGGCATATGGACTTCAACTCCCAGAATTCCACAGCCAGCATTGCTGGCTGTGGAATTCTGGGAGTTGAAGTCCACATGCCTTAAAATTGTCAAGGTTGAGAAACACTGCTCTAGTGATGGCGAACCTTTTAGAGACTGAGTGCCCAAACTGCAACCCCAAACCCACTTATGCATCATCCGGTGCCGGGTGGGTGTGGCCCATTGGCTGGGTGTGGCCCATTGGAAGGGTGTGGCCCATTGGGTGAGCGTGGCTGCAGTGGTAACGGCAGTGGGTGGGACTAAAAAGTTCAATCAATCAATTCAAACTTTGCAAGATCTTTTTTTTTTCTGCGAGAAGTTGAAATTGACTGATTGATTGAACCTTTTTTTTTTTTGCACACGGCAGCAGAAGCCTAAGGCAAAAAGGTTTTATAAAACCCAGCTGTAGGACTGGGGCGACGGTGCACATGCCCACAGAGAGGGCTCTGAGTGCCACCTCTGGCACCTGTGCCATAGGTTCGCCACCACTGCTCTAGAATATTATTTCCCAACAGTAATTCTTCAGCCTGTGCATAAATAAGGATGCTTAAAATTGGCACTTTGCTTCACCTCATGCCAGCTGATTTTTTTAAATTTATAAGGCTATAAATGATAACTTTCATATTTAATAATCACAGAATAAT
>NW_015386356.1:1210808-1222595 GCF_001527695.2 Protobothrops mucrosquamatus
AAGGCATTGTAAAGTGGTATTAATACTTCACGTGATTTTGATTCTATCCCTCTGTTAATGCAGCCTAGCACTGTGTTGGTTTTTTTGGCAGCTGCAGCACATAAAGAAATTCCATGGTCACTTTAAAACTTTCTCCCTCCAGCAGAAAATTTGGAAAAATGTCACTCCTGTCCTCCTGGCAACATCAACACATCACTGGATTGCTTCCTGCAGGTTTTTGGAAGTTGTATTGCACCCTCCAGTATGTCCCACTTTCATATATGAGAAATCAGTTTGTGGAAAAACATTTCTTTGTTCTTTCTAAATTTTATTACCAGAAAGATCACATTTATCTAAATAAATATGCATATCATTTGTTATTTTATATATGCCCTTTTCTATAAAAATGTTAACATGAATAGAAGCATAACACAATTTAAAGACTTTTCTAAATCAAGCCATAAATCTTGG
The DNA here is from genome assembly GCF_001527695.2 of Protobothrops mucrosquamatus. NCBI lineage: Eukaryota > Metazoa > Chordata > Lepidosauria > Squamata > Viperidae > Protobothrops > Protobothrops mucrosquamatus. Next base: position 1,211,259 of record NW_015386356.1, read on the forward strand.
AAGTATATGTGCTGTTGATTAAAATACATTCAATACTTAATTAATATATAGTTTTTTGATTTAACAGCAAAGGGGTGCTTAGAATATGGATTTTGGATTAAGCCTTGACAGCCCTAATTGAAAGTACAGGTAGTCCTCAATTTGCAATTATTCATTTAGTGACCATTCAATGCCATTGAAAATTAATAATAATAACAATAACAACAACAACAACACAATAATAATAATAATAATAATAATAATAATAATAATAATAATAATAATAATAATAATAATAATAATAATAAAGCATATAAGGAAAGGCTGCTGGAATTGGGTATGTCTAGTTTAATGAAGAGAAGGAAGAGGGGGGACATGATAGCAGTGTTCCAATATCTCAGGGGCTGCCACAAAGAAGAGGGAGTTATTTTCCAAGGCGCCTGAAGGCAGGACAAGAAGCAACGGATGGAAACTAATCAAGGCGAGAAGCAACCTAGAACTAAGGAGAAACTTCCTGACAGAACAATCAACCAGTGGAACAACCTGTCTCCAGAAGTGGTGAATGCTCCAACACTGGAAGTTTTTAAGAAGAGACTGGACAGCCATTTGTCTGAAAGGGTATAGGGTTTCCTGCCTGAGCAGGGGGTTGGACTAGACCTTCAAGATCCCTTCCAACTTATTATTATTATTATTATTATTATTATTATTATTATTATTATTATTATTATTATTATTATTATTATTATTATTTGGAAGATAATAATGTATTTATCCTTAGTTCCTAGGAGAGGAAGAGAAACAAAATGTGAGGACAACTTTATTGCTACTAGATGTAAGATCTAAACATTTTACATGTTCTTTTGCATGTAACAGTTATAGACCCTGGTGCATCTCATGGATAGAAGGAATCGTGCTGTTCATAGAAGAACCAATTTGGGTCACCAATTATGTCTGCGAAGATAAATTCAAATACAATGATAAATTAGCTGGAATCAGATCTCTTGTTAAGAGAGCAATCTGTCCATAAGAGGCATGGTCAGGCCACACCCGCTTTTAGATCCCATTGCATATGTCCCAAGACAGGACATTGGTAAACATTTTTTTTACATCACAGATTATGGCTAATGTATATTCAATTTACTATCTGTTCATAGTTTGAAATCAATTGCTATGATATGCCAGGCACTGTTTTTAATACATGTTACCTATGTTGCACTATGTATTATATATTGATTTTTTCTCTCTAAAACTATAAGCACTTAATGATTAATTTCTAATCTTACCAAGCATTTAAGTTTATCACTTAAATGCTCCGATGATCATCCTTTCAAGTTTTACAGCTTGTTGAGAAATAACTTAGTATTTGTTGGTGTTGCCACTACTATCAGTATCTAATTTTATAAACAATCACTCAAATATAACAACATTAACTTACTTACCCATTATTCATTTAATACACATCTTTTATTAATTTTTAAAAAAGATAATTCAGATTTGGCATAAGTTAGAAAACCTGTTATCTTTTTCCCCCATTTACTTGCCTCACGAGAAACAAACCATATCTGGAACAAAACAGATCCATCTAAATGACCAAAATATCTAAAATGTGTGTTTTTGTTGCTCTGACTATTCAAAAGGCAAGGAATATTTTGCTCTTTCCTACTAGCAAGTATTATCATATTTTACTTAAACTGGTTAGTCCTAAACACTGCTGTATCAATTGTATTTTCACCAAACCCTCTTTTCTAGTGCAACAGATATTAGGATTCTACTCTTGTTACATTTCTTTTTTCCAGTAAGATTGTGCAGCAAAGACAAGAAGTTAACTTACTTTGCAACTCCTATTTCTGGGTAAGAAAGTGGAGAGAGATGAAGTATTGGGAATATGCAAATTGTTCTATGCATAAACTGTGCTGTGTATAGGCCAGTTAGTTTTGAGCAGTCAGAAAAGATGGCAAGATGGCAGCCTGCCACTGTGGCTAGAGAATAGGAAAAGGAAGGTCATGTGAAGACCAGCGGGAAGGATGGTGCCCAGGTATGGCTAAAGCAAAGATTGGCATACAGGTGAAGAGAGAGGAGTTAGGCAGCTGTGGGTAAGCAGCGAAAGGAAATTGCTGAAAAGATTGGTAGTCAAGTTTTAATATGAGCCACATGGAAGAGAAAGAGAGAGATTAGTTTTGGATTTAAAATCAAATACACTTTTGTTTAGCACAGGGGTAGTCAACCTTGGCTCTTTTATGACTCATGGACTTCAACTCCCAGAATTCCTGAGCCAGCTCAGGAATTCTGGGAATTGAAGTCCAAGGTTGACTACCCCTGGTTTAGCACATACCCCTATTTTTTGGTCTCACCTCCAAAATACTTTCACTGTCTTCTCTTGTAGCAAACATTTGATGTTCCCAAATGTGGCTCATTTGTTTTGTATGCTTGGATACAACACTCTCCTATTTTGGACAGAAGAAAAAAATCCTGGAAGAATGGTTTTGCATTGACTTTTTCCCCCCAATATCATATTTTTAGTGTGGTATTTTAACCACTGAGTGAATTACCCAGAAATGCATACAATATTTTTCTTAAAACAAATCATATTATCCTACTACTAGATTGAAGTGCTGATTTCAATTGCTGGTAAAAGACATTCAGACGTTCTTTCTGCACAGGCCACTCCAAGACACAATGAGATTTGAACATTGCTCTTCGTAAACAAAGTGCATTCTTTAACTTGTAATCAGGAATATCATGTCGAAAAATGAGTATAACAGAGTCTCGACTTTGTTCAATAGCGTGCTGTATAGCATGGTACACTTTGAACCTGAAGGAAAAAAAAGACATGTTTTGGCTTAGTAGACTTACTTATAAGTTTCAGAGACATGTATCTTTACGATTCGTTAACTCTCTTGAATCATTTAGAATCAGTAATACATCTGAAAGACTTAAGTCATTTAGTGTCATAGAATCCCAGAATTCAAAGGAACTTCTTAAGCCACTAAATCCAATTGTCTGTTTAGTGCAAAAAAATATTCAAACTAAACTATCCTTCTCAATATCCAGGGAGAAAGTGATGAAAAGAATAATGTAAATGCTGTTAAGAATACTGAAAAATGATAAGTGTGCAGGTGTAGACACTGAGTGAAGGAACATTAAATATGGATATGGTTCAATTTTGGACTTATGTGACATCTACTATTGTGTGAAGGCTGCATCTACAGTGCATTCAGAAAGTATTCAGACCCCCTTCACCCCTTTTGTTACGCTGCAGCCTGATTCTGCAGTTGCTGAAATTCATTTTTTTCTCAATCTACACCCAGTACGCCATAATGACAAAGTTTAAAACAGAATTTTAGAAATTTCTATAAATTTATTAAAAAGAAAAAACTGAAATAGCACATTGGCAAAAGTATTCAGACCATTGGCAACAGCACTTGAAATTTATCTCAGGTCCTCCCATTTCTCTTGATAGTTGCTGACATATTTCTACACCTTGACTGGAGTTGACCTGTAGTAAATTAAATTGATTGGACACGATTTGGAAGGGCACACAACTCTCTATAGAAGGCCTCACAGCTGCCAATGCATACTGTAGGAGAGCAAGAGCTCAGAGACAGGATTATTGCAAGCCACAGATCTGGGGAAGACTACAGTAAACTTTCTGCTGCACTGAAGGTTCCTAAGAGCACAGTGGCCTCCATAATTCTCAAATGGAAGAAGTTTGGTACAACTAGGACTCTTCCAAGAGCTGGTCACCCAGTCAAATTGAGCAATCTGGGGAGAAGCACCTTAGTAAGAAAGGTGACCAAGAACCCGTTAGTCACTCTGACTGAGCTCCAGAGATCCTGTGTGGAGATAGCACAAAGTTCTAGAAAGACAACCATCACTGCAGCCCTTCACCGATCTGGGCTTTATGGCAGAGTGGCTAGACAGATGCCTCTCCTCAGTATAAAACACAGGAAAGCCCACTTGGAGTTTGCAAAAAAAAAGCACCTGAAGGACTCTTAGTCTGTGAAGAACAAGATTCTTTGGTCCGATGAAACCAAGATTATAAACATTATGTCTGGAGGAAACCAGGCATCGCTCATCACTTGCCCAATATCATCCCAACAGTGAAGCGTGGTGGCAGCATCATGTTGTGTGTGGTTTTCAGCAGCAGAGACTGGGAGACTGGTCAGGTTGAGGGAAAGCTGAATGGAGCAATGTACAGGGATATCCTCAATGAAAACCTGTTCCACAGCATTCAGGACCTCAGACTGAATCAAAGGTTTACTTCCCAACATGACAACAGTCCTAAGCACCCAGCCAAGACAACAGTTAGGGACAACTCTGTGAATGTCCTAAACTAGCCAAGCCAGAGCCCTGACTTGAACCTTATTGAACATCTCTGGAGGAACCTGAAAATGGCTGTCCACCAACGGTTACCATCCAACCCGACCGAGCTTGAGAGGATTTGCAGGGAAGAATGACAGAAAATGCCCCAATCCCCTAGGTGTGCAAAGCTTGTTGTGTCATACCCAAAAGACTCAAGGCTATAATTTCTGCCAAAGGTGCTTCAACAAAGTACTGAGTGAAGGGTCTGAATACTTATACCAATGGGATATTTCAGTTTTTTTCTTTTTAATAAATGTACAGACATTTCTAAAATTCTGTTTTCACTTTGTCATTGTGGGATACTGATTGTAGATTAATGAGGGAAAAATGAATTTCAACAACTGTACAATCAGGGTGCAACATAACGAAATTGACAAAATTGAAGGGTCTGAGTACTTTCTGAATACACTGTATGCCTGATGACTGGAAGAATTCAGTTCTTGTGCCTTTTATATAAAGAGAAAAATAGCAACACAACATGGAGAATGGGAATAGGAGTTTTGCATAATTCTGATTGAAAAGGTACAAGTTGTAGGAATCTATGATCATTTTTATATGCATTTTTCCTAGAATTCGTTTTAAATAGTTCTTCCCTTGTATGAAGTGCATTGGGTTATATTTCATTAATATATGCTTCATGTGCACACTGTTGAGTTGTGAACTTTATCACAAAAGTTGTGAAAATGTAGCTTTTAATACAGAACCATGTTCTAATTTACTTATAAAGATTTAAAAATTACAAATTTGTGAATCTCACATACAGAAGTGAACCAGACAGATTTCCCTGCCAACTTGAAATATTATGTATGTTATTTCCACTAGAAAACGAGGTACTGAGAGCACTTTTCTTTAAGTGACACAAGTTGTAAGTTTCACACTGATGATCTTAGATTTGTAATTCTAGCCCCTGCCAAAGCTTTGATAAAGCCTAAAAACAGCTCCTTTCCCAAATTAAATTTCAGGACCTGGGTGCAAAGGATTGGAAAGAAAGTTCTTTGCTAGGCAAAGTTTATACTCCCGTAAATATTCCTGTTTGCAAGAATTTATCCAGGACTGTTAATTTATGATAACATTCCTGCTCAAATGGCTGTGTCACTCATACTGTAATTAAGCACTAGAAGTAATAAATAATATATCTTATAATGCACTTAATATACTTTTGCCTTGCTAAATTTAAATTCTCTTAAATACAATAGAGCAGTCTTGAAATTTAACAAAAATCAGCTCTATTTTTTGAAAGCAGAATCTAGTATTTTGTGAACAAGATCTGTGACACAAAAAGTAAATCTGTGCTGTTTAACTGGTACAATCTAAAATCTCAATATTTCCACAGTAATATGTAGAGTACATGATTAACTTGAAGGATTCCCACCACCTTCTTTTAAACATAAGAAAATAGGATTCCTTAGCTGGAAATCCTGACAATTCACAGACACAACTATAAAATTAAATACATGTCCTAAAAACCCAAATAGAATGGCAATTATTTAAATATTTTCAACTTACCTTTTACACCAGGGATCTTTTAAGAGATGTTTAGTTACAATAAATATGATTTTTCTACTTCTCTGTATGCTATTGATGATGGCTTCAAATTCAGATATTCCAGCTTCAAAATCTCGTTCCTCTAAACAAAATCGAATGGCTGGTTGATTATTTTCTTCAAGGGTAATAAAGTTCTTATATACCCAGTTCATGTCCTTCTTGGCATGAATGATGTAGGCATCATATTCAAAGTGCTGTTGTGGTCTATCTATTTCTTTGAGGCCTAATACTCTGTTTATAGCCACAGTGTACATAAATTTAATTCTCCATCCTTCAAAGTGAACAAGCAGAGCTATAGAGATGACGAATAATACAGAAGTAGTGCACAAAATGTATATTAGCTTAAAGGGGACATTGTCACATATAGAAGTATCAAATTGTGCTACTGAATTAGAATGATATTTGGGTGGAGTGTTGCATTGATAACTGTTTAAATTTGAGATATATGTTTTGTTGCTATTGAGCCAACTAACAAACCAAGTTATACTGTCACAAGTACAGTCAAATGGATTTGAAGCCATATTTAATACTTTTAGATGTTTGAAAACAGCACCAAATACTTTTTCATCAATAGCTGTGATCATATTCTTCTGGAGGAAGAGAAAACTCAGAGATGTAAGATCATCAAAAACAGAACTGGGAAGCAGATTTAAGAGATTGGAATTTAAATTCAAGCTTCTCAATAAATATAAGCCATGGAAAGCCTTGTGTGGAATCTCATCAAAGCCATTTGATTCTAAATCTAGTAGACGAAGGTTGTGAAGATCTTTGAGAAAGAGAACAGGACCATCTGGGTTGGTGTGTTTCCAAAGTTGAGCCAGATTATTGTGCTGCAGGTCAAGAATTTCAAGCTGATGCAGTCCATCAAATATATCATCCTTTATGTTAGCAATATTGTTGTTACCCATATCCAGGATTGTCAAATTCTTTAATTTACGAAATGGTGAGGGGGTGATTGCAAGATTACTGCAACGTACCTTTCTCATTCTCAGCTTTCGAAGGCTTGGAATAAGAGTGAATGCTTCACTCGTCAAATTCAACTGATAGTTATATGAAAGATACAGAGTCTCAATATTACTAAGACCTTGAAATTCCTGACCTGTAAGGTTCTGCTTAATATTATTTAAACCTAAATCAAGCATTTTTAATTGCCTTAGCCAAGAAAAAGCTTTGGACTTGATAGAAATGATTCCAGTTTTTGTTAGATTGAGAAACTGCAGGGAAGAATTTGCAAGTGAAGCAAATGTCATATTTGTTATTGAATTTATGTTGCACTGACATAAACTCAAGTTTTTCAAATTTTCTAAACCTTTAAATGTATGAGGAGTAATCTCTAGAAATCTATTACCATCCATAATAAGGTAATTCAAGTGAGTTAGCCACTGGAAAGCCGAATCAATTATTCTGACATGTGAATTTTCTAAGTTCAAATAGTTCAAATTGTGAAGCCCATAAAGAGAATGAGAAAAAAGTTTTGTAATATTGTTATTCATTAGATTTAGTTTTTTTAAATTTGAAAAATATATAAATGAGGTATTTTCAATAACAGACAAATAATTATTTGATAGGTTTAAAATGGTAAGGTTTGTTTTACTCATTCCACTAAAGGTCGAATTGGAAATCCGTGAAAGTTGTACTTTGCTCATTGAAAGGTTCTGTATTTTTGTGCCAGATAATTCCAAACAAAGTTTCTCTGTGCCATCATGTCCCAATGGAATGTTGCTCAGATCAAGGCCATATATGTTTTCAATAGCATGGAAGCAGCCTGGTTGAAACTAGAAATAATAATTAAAATGTTTTAAAATTATTCCACATGACAGAAACACTGAGCAACAAAAATGTTGAGTCTTCCCACCATCACCACCCCCAAATTTTGAGCCAACTCTCCCAGTGCATAATTTGAGGATCCTCCTAGGCTCATGGCTCCTACTCAAAGAGTAGTGGCAGTTGTAACTAGGAGGATCTTTGCTCAACTTTGCATTGTGCACCAGTTATGCCCCTTCCTGGAAAGGGAGTCAATGTGCCCTGTCACTCATGCCTGGTCATCTCCTGCTTGGACTATTGCAATGAACTCTAGATGGAGCCACCCTTGAAAAGTAGACAGAAGTTTTGCTGGTATATATTGCCTTGTGACCAATCTTGGGATCCCAAAGAACGGTGCATGTAACACCTCTGTTGTGCAAACTGCATTGGATGCCAGCTTGCTCCAGTCCAATTTAAAGTGTTGGTTATACCTTTAAAGCTCTTCTTGGCATGGGACCAGTTTACCTACAGAAATGACTCCACCTATTACTTCAGCCCACCCCACCTGATTAGATAGGGAAGGTATGTTGCAGACCCTGTCACTTAAATAATTCCACCTGGGGAGGGGGTCCAGGAAGAGAGCTTTCTCTGCCATTGTCCCCACCCTTTGGAACATTCTCCCCCCTTCAGATGTAAGGTGGGCCCCTACTCTCTTGGCCTTTCAAAATATCTAAGAACCTGGCTCTGCCATCTCACAGGGGGTTCATAGAGGACCACAAAGCCGTGGAACTCGTTAGTGCCCAGAAAGTCCTCACCAAGTCTTTTAATTGACTTTTAATGTTGAATTTTAACTATGCTTGCCTCATATTTAAATTTTATATACAGTTTTTATGTTTTTATATTTTATTTGTACACCACCCAGTCCCTCTGTGAGGGTGATGGGCAGTTTCTAAATTTGATAAACAAATAAATTATTAAAAATTGTTCCCTCTCCAATTTTCACAGAAACCTGAGGTCCAAATTAGACAATACCTAACTCAGGTTGTAACGCAATTAAGGCAATGGATGGAGCCAAGTGCAAAGGGGCTGGCAGAGTCTGGATTTTTAAAAAATAAAAAACAAAATTAATTTTTAAGTAGCATGCATGTGGCTTCTCATGCAAACAATGTGAGATTTCATTTAATGGCCTACCTTATAAGACCCAAGCCATTTTTAATTTAAAAAGAACAATTTCAGGGTCCAGAAGTTGCTATCAAGAAGAGCGGCAGCAATCTGCTAGCTCCACTGGAGGGGTTAAAAGGGATTCCATTCCAGAGTCTCTAAAAGCCAGGTAGAGATAGCTTCTTTATATGGTAGTTGTTCCTTTCAGATAGGTTTTCTGTGCTTAATTTCACACAGGTCATTGTCTGAGTCACTGCATTTTCCTAGTGTAAACCTTTCCAGAGAAATTTTGAGAGGCAAAACAACAAATCGTAAATTGTAGCTATCAGTTTGACTTTTCCTGTTTCTTCTCCATATCTAGTGTACATTCAAGAATACCATCATGGCCAATAATTCTGACCTCTGACTTCTACACACAGAGAGAGAGACAGAGACAGAGAGAAACAGATGATGCTGTTTATTCCTAAGTAACTTTCATCCACATTCTTTCAAGCCACCAAGACCCTAGGCATGATGTTTTTGTTTACCTTTTTTATGGGGTTTGATGAAAGGTCCAACCTTTTTAATGAAGAGTTACGAAGAAAGTATAGATCTTCTTTCTTTAATTCTGTAATTTGGTTTTGAGACATCACAAGCTCTTGTAGATTCTCTAATTGCTGCTGAGACCCTAATTTTGTAGAACTTAGGAAATTATGAGAGACATCCAAGAATGTCAAATTCTAGCAAAGAGAAAAAGAAAATAAAGAAAGCAAATTATCTATTTTACATTCCTCTCAGGAGTTGCAAGTCTTTTATTCATTATAGGCTTTCTAATTAAAACTATGGCTGTGCAGTGCTTTGGATCTGATACATCAGCACAGCCAGGGCATGCATACAGCTCTTTTCAGAAAACCTTAAACCAAATTTGGAAGCCAAAAGCACACTCTCAGGAAAAAGCAAGCTGCTTTAAGTAGTATCATCCATATGCTCTATGGCATTTTTTAAAAACTTTAAAGCTCTGTGCAGCCATAATTAAATCATGTGCAACACTAACTAGAACAAATCTAGATAGTTTCTTACAGTTCACTCTCATGTGAAATAGCCAGGACCTGGAGAGTCTGATAATTACAGTCCAAAATATATTTCCAAATTACTGGAAAACTGAGAAACATTAATTCATTATCTTTCTCTCTTCCTACCTATATAAAGTTTGAAACATTATGAAATTTAAGTCATTACAAACCAAACTGTTTTACCCATTTTCCATTCATTCTATCAAGAGATTAAACTACCTTCTATTATTTATTAATCCAAAACTTCTATTTTCTCTGTCTGTGGTTACTGTAATTTTGTTCTATTTCTTACATTTCTTTTCTTCCATATCGATTTCCTCCAAACCCACTCTTGACATTAGCAAAGAGTCTGCCCCATATTTAGAACCACTCATTATCTTTATATCCTTCATGAATTATCTCAATATTATATCATAAATGATCAAATCAATCATGTTTTTGGATCTATTTATTTTCCATGTTCACATGTGCAGATTTATGCATCACTACAGAGTAAAATGTTTACCCAGTCACCATTCTCATTCATTTCTGGATTTGCAGATGGCCTAATCTTTTATTTTATATTATTATTAATAGTAGTATTCTGACTTATCTCAGTCACACACGTCAATTGATGTCACCTAACAGAATAATTTCTCCCTGGGTCTTATTCATATATAATCTTCCCCCAAACTCCTGTCTGTTTATTCCCCTTATCACTGTTTGCTAGAACTCTAGAGAGCATAGGGAGGGCATCCTTGAAAAACAAGAGGACCGGTCACAATGATCAGGTAAATGGGTTTGGAGTTTGGCCTAAGAAAATTTAAATGATATTTAAATGAAAACATTAATTTGGCATATCCTCACACTCTTGCGCCGACACAAAAGCCTAAACTCTACATATAAATCTAGGGAAAATAAAGAAACACTACATAAGAGCAAGAATAGGCAGCTTGGTGACTTCATTTTTGGACTGCAGCTCTCATGTGAAATAGCCAGGACTTGGAGAGTCTGATAATTATAGTCCAAAATATATTTCCAAATTACTGGAAAACTGAGAAGCATTAATTCATTATCTTTCTCTCTTCCTACCTATACAAAGTTTGAAAAATTATGAAATTTAAGTCATTATAAATCAAACTTTTTTGTTGGGTTTATCCTTGGTTGTCATTCTTTGCATTTCTGCTGTTATTATGTGTTTTTAATTATTTCTATTACTTGGTGTTATACTGATGTTCTCATTGTGCCTGCCACCAGGAATTGCTTTGCTAAGTAGGCCATCTAAATCAAATCAAATAAATGAAACAATAATAAAACTGACCCTGAGGTCTTCAACATATGATTATTTGGTGAGTTGTCTTTGATTTTAAGAAATTCACAAGACTTCAGTAGAGATTGCATTATGGGCATCTCCTATAACAGAACAGCTAATTGTTGGCCCACACCCATTTTCATTAGCGATTTTCCAGAGAATGTGGATCTCTTCAAACTTTCTGTCTGTCTGTTTGTCTCTGCT
>NW_015386356.1:1225400-1260693 GCF_001527695.2 Protobothrops mucrosquamatus
GACATTTCATATTACACTGAGAAGCACAAAGCTAAAAGCACAAGCCTGATGATGATGAATGTGATTTCATCGAAACGTCGCTATGATACTTCTAATCTTACACGGGAGAAAACCCGAATGACCAAAGACTCACATATAAACACCCGTGAAAACCTCAAAAAACATATATATATATATATATATATATATATATATATATTTAAAAGCATCTAAAAGCATCTAAAAGCATTAAAAGCATTTAAAAACATTAACTAAAATACAAAGTAACCGAGCTTTCGTCGGGCACTCCCGACATCGTCAGGGTTCAGAAAAGGTGGTTCTGGGAGGAACCTATATGCAGCCTCTAAGTGCCTGCATCTGGCTGTGCGAACGTGTAATCGGACCCATGCTTTTAGATGCTTTTAAATACTTCTAATTACTCTCTTGGTGATCAGTGTTATTTATTGTCTTATAATGAATGTACCCGAGAGTCAAATTTTTACTTTGATTTCCACATTTCTACCCTATTGAAATCCACAGACTCTCAGTGGCATGTATATATGTTTGTGTGTTTTTACACACACCCAGCTTATTTTCTTGTTAATAATATTATTTTTATAATGATCCTATGTGTCATTGTGATTACATCTTTTCTCAGCATCTAAATCTCATTTGCTATACTGGTATGGTAAACCAACTCTTCAAAATAAGCCACTGGAAAGCCCTACATAGTGAGAAGTTTAAGAAGCCTATGTTTGAGTATGACAATTATCATATGCTTAAGATAATTGCATATAGAACCCCTTTCCTTGGCAACAGCCAGTGTTACCCTAGAATCCCTTTCCTTTGCTGTGAACCTTTAGTGTAAACTGCACTTATATCTTCTTACTGGTTTACTACTTTTTCATGAAATGACTAAGTTTGTGGAATGCCTAATATGTTGTCAAGGAAAACAAAATCTAAGATGACCATATATAAGTTGAAACATTCAGGTGTTTTGGAATTGTGAACTGCAGACCCAGCAGACCTGGTAGATACTAGATTGAAAAAAGGTGATACGAGGCCAGAGGAGAGTTCAACCAGCAACAATCTCACAGATTTATTGTAAGATAACTTATTTCATTCTACCATTTTGTATCATTGTTTTTTGATTGCATCATTAATGTTCAGTGTATTTCTGCTCGGTTGTTCTACAAAGACTATGACTGAATTTGTGAACAACTAAATCACCAAAATCCCCCCCCCCTGGGAAAATTCAGGAAATAAATCTTAATCTTATGACTACGTCATTCTTACGATCCTTCACCAAAGGTCTTACTGTCAACCTTCGTCTTTTCGTAGTCAAAGGTTAGACGTAGTTAAATCTATCGTTCATGTCTTAAGGTCTCTTCGTTGAGACGTCTTTAATCGTACGATATACTGTCCTTAGGTATAATTATACTTTGCAGTATAAACACAAGGGAATGTCATATTTAATACTTACACATCCCATACAAGTATGTTTATCTTCATTTATGTACACAATTCTAATTCTGACTCAGAACAGGCAGCATATCTATATGCCAATCATGCACGATATGAAACAACAAGAAGCACGGGACAAGAAAACAATGGATAAAAGGAGACATTTGAGAACAATAAACATAAACTCTTCTATCACTAAATAGCAAAAAATTAGAGGGTTTACAGAAGGCATTAAACCCATTTCTGTTAAAGAGATATTTTCTTCTTCCAGGAAATAGCTCCATCAAAAAAGCTGGAGAATCAATATCAGTCAAAAGAATTATTATTTAGGGAGACAATGCTAGTATAACTCAGTCAAGTCATATTCACATATGGTCATGTCACGCTAACCTTAATGTTGTAGAACCTTCAATCCTATGGACTTACAAAATAGCAGGTCAAAGCTTGGACTTACCTTCAGATTTTTGAAAAGATCATTTTTTGCATTCAGGAAGTTGAATCCCAAATTAAGCTCTCTCAGATTGGTACAGGAAGTAAAAACGTCTCCATGTAATATATGCAACTGATTGTGCTCCAGCCTCAGTACCTCTAACAAAGGTAAACTGAGGCACAAGTGCATCTCTAGTTTAGAGATGGAATTGAATCCCACATTTAAATATATGAGCTGATTGTACTTCGTAAGGTTTTTAGGTGGCAGTGTTCTCAGCTGGTTATGTGAAATATCCAAGGCTGTTATGTCAGTTGGGAGACTGGAGGGAATTTGAGACAGTTTTAAATGAGTGCAGTCTGCCATTTTATCTGTGATTTTACAGATATCCTGAGTTGATCCACAATTAGTTGGGATAGTGCAAAGGATGAAAGGCAAGCATGTCCAGCACCTCAAAAGCTTCTTCATTTTCCTGAAAGGAAAAAGTAGTTATTTAAAATGAATGTTTCCTTTCTGAATGTACTGTGTACATAAAGATAGATAAACAGACAGACACAATTCTCTTTTGGAGTAAGCAGTAACCCAAGAAATAAAGCATGAAGTAAGGAAATTATAGCTAATTTCCTAGCTGTAATTTACTAAGTCTTCCCATACTTTTTTCTATACATGAATACTGTATTTGCTTCTTTCTTCATACAGCTTTTGGTTCAAGTTTTATCCTTTCTCTTCTTCAGGTTCACATGAATCTTATCCAATTATATTTTTTTTCATTTTTCCTTTTCTCAACCTGTTCACTTTTTTTTCACATATTTCCCCTGAAATCTCAACATCATGCCTTCATGATAAAACCACCTCAGTATGCTTGTTTCATTCCTAATTTTGTATTCAATGTGCCTCTGTCTTCACTAAAACTCTTGTCATGACCTTTAACCTGGCAAAATGCTGCATCACAGAGCAAGCATTTTTGAACCAGGATAACTCAAATGGGCTAATTTACAGAATGTGATCCACAACCTGGGACCCATGACTCCTGAGGGCATGAAATTTGGGCAAATTGTGGCTACTTCAGTGCTACTGGTAGCTGCTATGCTTTTGCTGTAGTCATGTGATCTTAATTTTCAATATTCCATGACAGTTCCCCAGCTAGTTTTGACTTCCTTCACCCCCTTCCCCACCCATCAGCAGCCACTTAGCTGCCTACTACAAAGGAAGGGAATTTCTGCCATTTCTGATGCCAGATTCCCACCAGGAAACTCAATGGGGAAACCAGCAGGAAGTCAGAAGTCCCTCTGACTCCCACAACTTTTTTACCTGTCCTTGGTCATTCTGTTTCTTTGTTTAGGTAAGGAAATATCTCTGAAATGGTGACCCAAAAGGGACTGGGCTGTCCAGTTTATTCTAAACTTTGTCATCTCTTATTTAGCCATACACTCATCTTAAGTAATCCATTCCTCGTGCATTCTACTGACTTAATGCTTCTTCTAAAATATCCAACTCTCACTTCCATATAATAAAAAGAGCCAATGCAAGCTCTTATACACAGACACTTTCACTTCTTTCAAAATTCATTCCTCGCCATAGACCAGATACTACTCATTTCTGTTCTATCAGCATTTGTACTTTCCCATTTTTATAAACAACCTACATCAGAAGTCCTGAAGGATCAAATTAGGGACGGATCATCCTGGAGAAATTCTACCTATATGGTTGTGAAGAGTAAACACTGACTTAATGGCATGTAATCAATCAATTGTTCTACTGTTTTGTTAGAGTGTAATTTGCAACAGTCCACTCTGCTTGATCTATCAAATCCAACTACAGAAAGTCCTTGGTTAGCAACCACAATTGTGCAGCAACTATTCAAACTATAGCACTGAAGAATGGTAGTTACAACCAGTCCTCAAAGTTTCAGTTGTCACATGGTCCTGGCAGTCACATGATCATGATCTGAGCAGTCAGCAACTGGCCTATATTTTTTTACTGCCGCAGTGTCTGCAATTTGCAACCTTCCCTGCCAGCTTTGCACAAGCATAAGTCAACAGGGAAGGTGGCAGGAAGTTGGAAGTCATTAGCAACCTATGTGGTCCTCACTTAATAACAGCAACTGGAGATTACCAATATTGCCATTGCTGAGTGGCACAGTCATGTAACACTGCCCCTATGACCACTTCGCTTAGCAACAGAAATTCTAGTCCTGATTACTGTTAAGCAAGGACTACATGCACCTTGATGTTTGAGACAGTAATTTTCAGGCCTAGTCTCTTTCTTTATGCCCATTTTCCATTTATTCTATCAAGAGAGATTAAACTACCTTCTATTATTAATCCGGGAGTTCTATTTTCTCTGTCTGTGGTTACTGTAATTTTGTTCTATTTCTACAGAATAAAATGTTTACCCAGTCACCATTCTCATTCATTTCTGGATTTGTAGATGGCCTAATCTTTTATTTTATATTATTATTATTTTTAGTATTCTGACTCATCTCAGTCACAGACATCAATTGATGTCACCTAACAGAATAATTTCTCCCTGGGTCTTATTCATATATAATCTTCCCCCAAACTCCTATCTGTTTATTCCTCTTATCACTGTTTGTTAGAACTCTAGTGGGCATAGGGAGGGCATCCTTGAAAAACAAGAGGAATGGCCACAATGATCAGGTAAATGGGTTTGGAGTTTGGCCTAAGAAAATAACTTGAGAAAACATCTCAAAAAGCCTCTCTCTACTTCATATGAAGATGGAGGGAGGGAGGGAGGGAGGGAAAAAGACATTCAGATTTGCCCGACTCTGTTACTATAGCTGTTACATTAAAAGTTGTCCTCACTACATATGGCATTGTTTTTTAGTCTGGTCTATCCTGTTGAGCTAACAGAAATATTACAGATCTATGGATTGCCACCGATCATAATATAGTGACTGTATGTCATACTTTCATTTTATTTATTAATATGTAATAGTAATAGTAGTAATAGTAATAAAGTTGGAAGGGACCTTGGAGGTCATCGAGTCCAACCCCTTGCTCAGGCAGGAAACCCTACACCATTTCAGACAAATGGCTGTCCAGTTTCTTCTTAAAAATGTCCAGTGTTGGAGCATTCACCGCTTCTGGAGGCAGATTGTTCCACTGGTTAATTGTTCTAACTGTCAGGAAGTTTCTCCTTAGTTCTAGGTTGCTTCTCTCCTTGATTAGTTTCCATCCGTTGATTCTTGTCCTGCCTTCAGGCACTTTGGAAAATAGCTTGATTCCCTCTTCTTTGTGGCAGCCCCTGAGATATTGGAACACTGCTATCATGTCACCCCTCGTCCTTCTCTTCGTTAAACTAGACATACCCAATTCCAGCAACCGTTCCTTATATGTTTTAGGCTCCAGTCCCCTAATTATCTTTGTTGCTCTTTATTATGTGCTCTTTACTATTTACTCCTCTTATACTCCAAGTCATCTCTTACATATGCCATAGCCTGATATCTTATTTATATTAATCTTTACCACTTATTATTCCTCTGTCAATTCAGAAGATATAAATTAAGTTAGCATCATTCATCACTATTAATGAAGAAAGTATTTCTCAGTTTTCAAACATTTGGCCCAGAAGTTACAAGTACAGGTAGTCCTCGACTTACAACAGTTTGTTTAGTGACCGTTCAAGGTTAGAAAAGCACTGAAAAGTAACTTATGGCTGTTTTTCACACTTATGACCATTGTAGCATCCTTATGGTTACATGATCAAAATTTAGATACCTGACAACTGACTCACAGTGTCCCAGGATTATGTGATTACCTTTTGTGACCTTCTGACAAGCAAAGTCAATGGGGAAACCAGGTTCACTTAACAACTGTATTATTAACGTAACAGTTGCAGTGATTCACTTAACAACTGTGGCAAGGAAGGTCATAAAATCGATCAAAATTCACTTAACAAATGTGCTTAGCAAGAGAAATTTGGGGATCAATTGAGGTCGTTAATTGAGGACTACCTGTACAACAAAATTTCAATTCCTCTGTAAATATTCTCACTCAGTTTAATGCAAGGAGGAGGTAAATGCAATGTACTGATAGATGTGGGGTTTCCAAAAAATTTTGAATCAGAAAATATAATTCCAATATCCCTATTTATCTCTGTTCCCAGAGTCTGCACATGTATTTGGGCTACATTACTTTATATGAAAAGAATAATCAACCTATGTGATGATGTTTGAACAGCAAATTCAAAAATATTAAAATTTTAAACTGTGGAGAAAACAGAATATTGGCATATTAGAAATGATTTGTGGCAATAGGCAGTCAAAAGAGCCCTGCTATTTTAGCTTTTCAACCACTTTAAAAGCAAATGTCATAAAACTTTGACACTGCCAAACATCTCCATATTAATGAAAATAGAGCTCAGTAGCTGTATCAATCAATCAATAATCAATAACTATAAGATACTGTAAGGTCCTCAGCTGACTTTCCTCTTCCTGCAATAGTCTTTATCCTGTTCCCACTTGCTTCCAAGGAAAAATGAAAACACGAATGCCGAGACAAGATATCTGACTAGGAATGTTTCCCTCCATTTTTTTACTTCAATAAACACAAAAGAAAAATTAAATTTAAATTAAATGGGAAAACATATTTTTATATTTGTCGCCTCAGTCTAGATTTGTACAAGCTCAGAAATCAGGAATAAAAACCATTAAATCATGATCTATACAAGTGATGCTACTTCGATATACTAATGCAAACCACAATTTATTAATTCGAATGTACTTGCAAGCAATTAATTTGGTGAAAAGCAAAAAGCTATCAAGTAAATCAAATACCCTAGAGAAGTTGGAGGAAGAATGAATGACAGAACAAACAGACAATATTCCTGTTTAAGGTTACAGGATTTGAAACATTTTGTAATTTTTAGCTTTATTTTACTAATCTATGCAGGACCATGAACCTTGTAGGGCTTCTAGATCTCAGCTGAAAAATATAGACAACCACAAAATTCCAGCAAAGGGTTAGCATTTTTTTCCTGCAAATAATGTTCATTTATATGTAAATCCAAAAAAATTCTTCAAGTCATTCAGGAATCCTAGCAACTGCCTGCATAAGATGTTTGCTGATTCCTTCTTCTTAGATGTAGATTAAGAAATCCAGTTTGGTCTAGTACAAGGGTAGGCAACCTTGGCTCTTTTATGACTCGTGGACTTCAACTCCCAGAATTCCTGAGCCAGCATGGCTCAGCATGGAAACCTCTCCCTGTCCTTCAGCATGGCTGGCTCAGGAATTTTGGGAGTTGAAGTCTACGAGTCATGAAAGAGCCAAGGTTGCCTACCCCTGGTCTAGTAGTTAAGGCACTAGGCTAGAAAGTGGGAGCCTGTGAGTTCAAAACTAGCCTTAACCATGAAAGTCAGCTGAGTGACTTTGGGCCAGTGACTCTTGGTCCAATGCACCTCACAGGATTGTTGCTGTTGTGGGGAGGGTAATAGGATGAGGAAGGTTGTTTGATACGTTCGTCACCTTGAGTTATTTGTACAAATAATAAAGGCAAGATACAAATAAATAAATAAGAGATGAGAGGACACAAGATCACTCAAGTGGTATTGTGCCTAAGGCAGGACTAGAATTTACAATCTCCAGGTTTCTAGTCTGGTTACTATAAAAATACTATATTTTATAATAAAAGTGTAAGTAGCTTTTAGTTTTTAGATGGGAAAGCACTGGATAATAGTCCCTCCTCCCAAAAATTAATTTATTCACTTTCCCCTTCCCCAAATAAAAATAATTAACTCAATTTCCAACGACCTTTGTAGTCTCCAGAGGCCAACATCTGCTTCTAGCTAGAAGAAGCTGCTACCTCTTTTCAACAGTCAGGAGATATCATCTCGTTTCGGTTTAGCTTTCCAATAAGTATGGCACAGCTAAGTATCAAAAATGTCAGTTTTGAGATGCTATATTTTAATCAATTTATACAGGTTAAAAGCCTTTGTATTTTCAGTAACATATTTTTTTTAATTTAGGAGTTGCCATTATTCTAATAACTTTCTTTAAGGGTGGTGCTATATTTCTTGGGTTTATTTTCTTATCCAAATAAAAAAAAAAAAAAGAAGGACATCCTTATCAAAATCCATTTCTGTGAAGGAATATGCAAACCTACAACTTCAATAGCAGCTCGTGAAAATGAGCCTATTGATTCTGTTCTACCACCTTCTGACTATCCTCCAATGCCCCAGATCCCAGTGACAAGAATGCAGGAACCCAGCACGTGCCAGAGACAAAAAGGCTTTCCGACCAGGAGTTCCCCACGGCTTCATCTCCACTTTTATAAATCACACTACAGGTAGTCCTCAACTTACAATCTCAATTGAGCCCAAAATTTGTGTTGTTAATCGATACATTTGTTAAATGAATTTTGCTCCATTTTACAACCTTTCTTGCCACAGTTGTTAAGTGAATCACTGCAGTTGTTAAGTTAGTAACATAGTTGTTAGAGTGAATCTGGTTTTCCCATTGACTTTGTTTGTCATTAAAGGTCATTAAAAATGATCACAGGATCCCAGGACGCTGCAGCCATCATAAATATGAGTCAGTTTCCAAGAGTCTGAATTTTGATCACCTGACCCTAGGGATGCTGCAAGGATCATAAGTGTACAAAACGGTCATAAGTCACTTTTTTCAGTGCTGTTGTAACTTTGAATGGGCACTAAATGAACTGTTGTAAATAGGAAGAAAATAATTATCAATATATAAATGCCATTTTTGTTAATCTTCAATTTTAAAAAATGCTTATAGTGCGTTTACTCAACTTTCTGTTTGGCCCTGATTTTTGCAGACTTCAGGCCTTAGACATTTCTGATCTGCATCCTTTACATCTTTTGTTTTGGAGACTTATATTTATGTTTTTGCTCCCTTTGATATCTGGATTTCCTACTATTTTCTAGTTGGCTTTTTTGAAATATTTTATTATTAGAGCAGAAAATGATTCAGTGCTAATTAAACAACTGAGATAGAAAGTAATTTTCCTGATGTTTATTTATATCTCAAATGTACAATGAAGCTAACTATCTGTAATGTTTAAAGAAGTTTGTACTTAAAAAGTTGATAACATTGTTTGGTTCTTTCCAAAAGTCAGTCATGTTTTCTTTTGCACAGAAAAGAGAAAACCTAATAGAAACATATTCATTTACATCCCTTATATCCATGTTTCTTTTGGAGATCGAAGTACATGGTTCAATTTACAAAATGTATCAATCTCTCATATTTCCCAGATGCATGTATAAAACTGTACTTCTGCAAATTAGCTGAAAAGCTACTTTTGTATAGAGACTTAAGAGCAAATCTTTCATTCACCAAGCTCCTCTAATCAGAAGGAACAAACATTTTTCTTTTGTCCTTTTATTAGTAAATTTCATTATAAATGATGGATATAAAATGGTTTAAGCCTAAAGAGTGCTAAATCAGAAACTCTTTTCAACCATATGATTTTTCCCCATGAACAAAGTCTGTCTTAATGTCTATTTCCTCTCTTCTTTGATTTGGTGTGTAATTGCAGTGCTAAGGCAGAAGTGGGGAGAAATAGAATGAAAATAAAAGCATTTTGAAAAATGTTTCAAGCCGGGCCACCTGCTACGATAGACCTGCGGTTAATTTTATTGCTCTGAGGATCAGGAATAAGCAGGGACAAGCACATCCTGTTTTCTCACAGGTGGCAAGTGCACGGAAGAGCTCTGCTCAATTCTGAAAATAAAAGGGAAAAAAACCCTACATTACCCATACAAAAGTCTTTTGAATTGTTTGACATTTGTTTTAAGTTCCTCTCTTTGTTTCACCAGAAGCTCCAGTGTTCTTTTTATATATAGGTCCTGCTTGTGTGAATCAGTATGCATACATTTAAACATTTCCTCCTTACATTCTTTTCTTTGAATATTCCTACATAAACAGTTTAGTTATCTGGTAGCCTAAATGGCTATTCTTATCTGTGGTGAAGCTATGGAGGTTGGCTTGTAGGATTTTGCTCTGGGCTACCCTATCATATACCCTTGCCACGTTCTATTCCTACCTTTCAGTGCTGTTAATCATCAGTAGTACCTGGATTCTGTCCATTGCCATTTTCCCTGGGGATGATTTGTATGCAAATGAAGCGCACAGAGTTTCTGGCAAGGGCAATAAAACACTACAAAATAGCATTCGAAAAGGATTAAGAGAGCTGCAAAAAGTTGCAAAATGTTAGCTACTCCAATGAGAACATTTTCAAAGGAACTTATCCCAAAAGGTAATTAAATATTCATTTAAATAAGTCTAATGTGAGCTGGAAGAGAGATGCCCTATTTCTTCCATTCCTAACCCAAGTTTCTCCTGATTGGTTGGAAACAGAACTCCCAGAATTCCTAGCAAACTGAATGCCCTTCTGGCTATAGAATGCTAGAAATTAGTGTTCCAATCCATTTTTCTTTGGTCCCTGGCCAAGTTCAACATAACCTACTGTTCAACAGACAGCCTCTATTGTCAGGCACATTATAAATTACACTATTATCCCTGCCATACCTTCCACACCTATTGAGAGGGGTGGTTTTTTCTTTAAAAAGCAAATTTTCCTTTAACTATTACATTAGTGAGCAGATTGTGAAAGAAGAAGAAAAATGCTACCTGTTTATCAAGGCATACACATCTGATTTATGCATCTTAAATCAAGGTTCACTACCAATAGTATCTTGATGTATTAGTAACCTAAGCCCAAATCAAACCAGCTTACAAATTACAAAAATAAAAAAGGTGAAGACACTGCCCAAGACCATCCAATCCGTTCATCTGTGCTTGTGATATTGGAGCACATACTTCAATCACACAGCGGTAGCCGCCATCTTGACTCTTTTAACCTCAATCTGCTTTAGAGGCAGATGAGAACAGTCTGCTGTCAACTGAATAAGGGTTAAAAGTGTGGGTTGCCAAGGTTTCAATAAACCCATGAAGCTAATAAATGTCTGATGCATATGTGATATTAACCCATTGTTGTGTGGAAATCACAACCCAGGGCAGGGGTGTCAAACTACTGCCGGCCCATGGGCCGGATGTGTCATGCCGAAACTGCACCCACCCCAGCTCTGGCAATGGGGAAAAAGTTGCAATACATCGCGATACGTCATGTGACATGGCGAGTTTGACACCCCTGACCCAGAGTTAAGCAGCAACAACCAGTGAACAAACAGATACGTGTTTTCTTTCAGTAGAAAAATGAAATACAATCTTACCAGAAAAGTATCCAATGGACCTTGGAAACAAACACACCCCCAACTTCCAGAGGGAACCCAGCATTATAGATCCAATCTCAGCCCTCACTTAAACCCTGCACTGAACCACTTCCAATTAGGACACCAACTTATGCACCTCTTTACTCATAGGTGATTATTCTTGGGGCTAAATACTGATTTACAATGGCACTAGTTCACTTTATAGCAGTTTTTCAAACTTGGCCACTTTAAGAGGTGTGGACTCCCAAGTTTGAAAAACGCTGTTTTACAGGAAGACGTGGGACCATCAAGTCTTTATTTTAAGTTCCCTCCCCATTTACCTTCTTAATAGTCTGGGGTTTTCTTTCGAAATATGCTATCAATCCCTTAAGCCTCAATCCCTTAAAATAAAAGGTATTTCAGCCAACTGGCAAAGAAGGCAGGGCTCTCCCTGCTGAAGAACCAAAGGCCACGGGGTCCGGGCCTGCTGGAAATTGTGGTCACAAAGCTCTTAGAGGAGGAACAATTCCTTATTTTTCCCACATTCCTCTTACCTCGGGGAGGCTGTGTAACAGCAGCTATAAATTGAGCGCCTGCGCCTTCTCATGCAGCCGTACAATCTCTTTCTAAAAAGGGAAGGGCAAAAAGTTTCGATCTTTAAAAAAGGACTTGCGGTGGTGCAAAAGAAAGATAAAATCCCGAGTCAAAAATATACAACGGCAATTTCCCTCTCCGCTCGTCTGTCCCGCGCCAAAACAAAAGCTTTAAAGTTACTCTTTTAAGTTCCCCGTTAGATCGCTCTTCTTTTTCTTCAAACAACTTCGGAGGCTGCAGGGAAAAGTCTTCACAACACTTTTGCTCGCTCGCTCGCTCTCTCGGCAATCCGGGGCACACGAAACTGCAGAAGAAAATTTGAAGGCTGGACGCTGAACGGGCAAGTACGGACATTTCAAAAAGAAAAAAAAAATTGTCTGCAGTTTCTATCTCGGTAAATCAGCCCCGCCTCCACTAAACACACACGCAGCCTGTGCAAATACACCGCATGCGTAAGTCAATCGTACACTGAACCCGTAGAAACAGCGAACTATGTTTCCCCCCAAAATTTCCCCAATCGTTGCTTAAAAATACACGAAGCCTGTTTTTGAACTGTGCACAGCGTTCACCTAACCAGGGAAAAAGACCTTTTAGGGATCGGATTTGAAGGAGGCAGCTTTCATTTATTTGCAGACTGCGGGAGGGGATGTTTCCTTTCTTACAATATCATGCCTCAAAAGTTTTTGCCCCTGCGGACATAATCGACTGGACTGGAGTGATATTCTTGTGATTACAATGTGGATACATACATTGTATTGATATTTGAATGTATCATTCGAGACAATGAATCCGCGTGCAGACGGGAAGTTGAACAACTAGCCTTGTGGTGTAGCCGGAACAATCTTGAACCGAACATACTCAAAACTGTGGAAATGATAGTAGATTTTAGGAGAAATCCTCTTATTCTACCACCTCTTACAATACTAGAAATCACGATATCAAGAGTAGAGACCTTCAAGTTTCTAGGTTCTATAATATCTCAGAATTTAAAATGGATACAAATGTCATAAAAAAAAAAGCACAACAAAGAATGTTCTTCCTGTGCCAACTCAGAAAGTTCAGACTGCCCAAAGAGCTGCTGATATAGTTGTACAAAGGAATTACTGAGTCTGTCATTTGCACCTCTATAACTGTCTGGTTTGGCACTGTAACCAAACAAGACAGACACAGAATTCAATGGACAGTTAGAACAGTAGAAAAAACAATTGCTACCAGCTTGCCTTCCATTGAGGATTGTATACTACATGATCCAGAAAGAGAGCTGTGAAAATATGTACCTCATATCCTGGACATAAATTATTTCAACTTTTCCCCTCAAGACACTATAGAGCATTGCATGCCAAAACAACTAGACACAAGGAAAGTCGCCCCCCCCCTGCAAGCCATCACTCTGCTAAACTAATTCTCACAATACTGTCAAACTACCTAGTAGAGCTGTATTACTATTCTTCTTCTCATTTTCCTATTACCTATTTCCTTATCCTCTTATGACTATAGCTTTATTGCTTGTATCTTATGATTTCTATTGTTTTTTTTAGTATCCTAGTATGATTTATGTTGATTGCTTAATTAGTATCCTATGACTATCACTAAGTGTTGTATCTTATGATTTCTGATGAATGTATCTTATGATGATTATAATCATGATTTATCACTTGTTGTTTGTATGTACACTGAAAGCTTATGCACCAAAGACAAATTCCTTGTGTGTCCAATCACATTTGGCCAATAAAGAATTCTATTCTATTCTATTCTATTCTATTCTATTCTATTCTATTCTATTCTATTCTTAGCACAGGCAATAGAGTAAACCATCAATGTCAACAACTGTCAACCTAATCTATCCCAGAGTAGAGAGCACAAGATAGCCAAAATAAGTGAACTTGACTGACTGGTGCATGAAAGTGACCAATGCCTTTTTGATAGGCAAAAAAGGAAAGGATGAAAGAAAATCCATCAAATATGGGAGCTACACTTTGTGATTGCTGAACAGTGGCCTATCTTAAATTATCCTTTACATACCATGTTTCCCTGAAAGTAAGCCCCCCCCCGAAAGTAAGCCCCAGCTTACTTTCGGGGGTGGGCCTAATATAAGCCCTAGTTTGGGGGCAAGGGTGGGGGTGGGGGGTGAAGCTGCCCCATGAGCCCCACATCCGCAGAAACGGTCTGAAGCATCATGCGGTGTCCTGCCGCAAGCAATGGCAATGGCCTGAAGAGCCACTCGGCTTCTTGCTGTGAGTAACAGCAATGGCCCGAAGCACTGTGCAACCTCCTGCTGCGAGTGGCGACTCTGGCGTGATGAGCCACACTGCTTGACAAGTGTTGGGGCATGGGAGGCCTGGCTGCAGTGGTCCTACTGGTAAAGTAAGTGGGTATGGGGCATGTGGGGCAGCTTCACCCCCCCTACCCCTTAGTGTGGTAATGGTGCAACGCACCACATGGCGTCCAGCTGCAAGTGGCGGCAATTGGCTGCTGAAAAAGGCAGCGGCATGACAGGTGTCGGGGTGTGGGAGGCCTGGCTGTGGTGGTCCTAAGGTAAGACACCCCCAAAAAATAAGTGCAGCTAGAATGAATGTTTTGTAAGCTGACAAGCTGATACGATAAGATGGCAAGATAAGCTGACAAGATAAGATAAGGCAAGGCAAGGCAAAACAAGATGCCTGTTTATATGAGGAAGCTATCAGTCAGAGCAAAGTGGAGAAACTGTCATGAGAGGATGACAACTTCGGAAAAACTAAAAAATTGTACAAATGGGATTTGTTCTGCATTAGCTTAGCCATATTTGGGGGAATATTAGAGGTAGAGAACTAGTGAACAGATGAGAGGACATTGGGCAAAAAAAACCCTAAGACTGGGAGGAGATAATCTCTACCATTCCTTACTTAGTTTATTTTTCATTTATTTTATATAAAAATCTAGAGAGAAAGGAGAAACTGGTTTCATACTTGTGTTTAATTTGGCCCAGATTCATCAAATAATGGGAAACAGTTACAGGAATTGAAATTGGTACATCCTGCAATATCTCTTGTATTTGCAGCACATAGCTTCAGTATAATGAGGTAAAGAATACTTGTGCATCATTGTTTCTTTAGAGACAGTGTACTTTTTGGGAGCAAAATTATAATGTTCAGCACAAAAAGACAAAACCCCATGTCAACAGATATTTGCTAATATTGAATAAAATATTATTGCAAATGTTATTAACACCAAGTTTAAGTTATTATAACATTGAGAAATTGGATCTAGCCTTGTTTTCTTTGCTTTCCTCATCTAGACCACAAACCAAACACTATGCGAGGAAGTGATTCTTTACCCTCCAAAACACGCTATTTAGTAGTGACAATATATCAATATTTTCTTCTACTATCATAAAAGCTTGCGGACATGTGATAAAGCAAAGAAATATTGGTGTAGGATTCATACATTAATGCAAAAAATTCTTAAAGTGAACATAAAGATTAAACCAGAAACTTTCCTTCTGGGTCTAATGGAAAAAGACTTGGAAATTTTTTTCGGAACTCTGATTTTATATATGGCGACCGCAGCAGGACTGCTCTATGCACAAAAATGGAATAATGCTTCAATTCCCACCATGGGGTGAATGGTTACAAAAGCTGATGGAATTAGCAGAAATGGCTAAATTGACTGTTTTGATAAAAGATTGTAGGTACTTTGTTTATACTTTGAAAGCGTTTCTGGATTTTGTGCTTGAGGTGGAAAAAAATGATGCCATGATTTGGGGTTTTACTGATTAGATTGATTTGTTGATACAAAAATGGTTAGTTCATACTACTATAGAAATGTAAAAAGTTGAGATTCGATCTTAAAGTCTTATTTTACTGCAACAGAGGGAGTCGGAAGTCAATGTCTTTTGTTTTTTCGCCTCCCCTTCTCCACATTTTTTCATTTTCCCTTTCCCATTGTTGCCCCTTATTATTTGCTTTTGTATTTTCATATTTTATGTTGTAAATGAATAAAATTATAAAAATTAAAAAATATAAAATAAAAGCTTGCAGCTATGGTCTTCTTCAGCAGTGACATTTATCAAGGATTACCTAGACCAGCGTTTCTCAACCTATGGGTCGCGACCCCATTTGGGGTCGATCGACCATTTTATGGGGGTCACCAAGCAAGGCTGTCCGCCATTTTTTTCCCCTTTTCCGGCGGTTGCCTTACCTCCCTTGAGCTGGGCCAGCTGGTGGTTGGCCTGCTCCGTCTCTGCCGCTTGCCAGCTACACCTCGACTGGCGCAGGGAGCGGAACCACGCATGCGCGGCGCTCCCGGGCAGGGAAAGTCCTCGACTTACGACCAGTTGGGTAGTCCTCGACTTATGACCGGTTTAGTCCTCGACTTACGACCGGTTTAGTCCTCGACTTACGGCCGGTTGGGGGTCGCGGCATTAAAAAGGTTGAGAACTACTGACCTAGACAGAGCCCCTCACAAATATTGTTTGAAATTGCACTTATTTCATTATTCACCATCTTCTACAGACTCAATGATGAGTAGAAGGCACTTCATCTTGGCAACCAGAAAGGGCCTTGCCACTTGTAGCCTAGCAATACCCTGTCCAAAGCAAGAGCATTTTTGGAATAATAATGCTGGCCAGGTAGGCTGTCACTCCCAAACAATTGCTAAAGATATGCTTGTAAAATTCTTAGATCAAATCTAATTTGCAGTCTCAAAATAACAGTCTAATTTAGAAATATTTCCCATCTCCTTTATTGGCTTTCCTTCATAGATATAAAACCCTGAAATATAAGATGTGCACACTTTTTCCCTTTCTCATACTTTTTGTATCAACTACATGTGCTGTACAGAGAAGTAGAAAGCCTATAAAACTGTAGGAGATTCAATGCTCTTCTACATGAAATTCCTGAGCTGGTTTGAAAATAGTTGTGTACTTTTGTGTTTCCCATGTTGAATTGATTTATTTCTAATTCCATAACCTAATATCACCTATTTTCCAAATGCTTCTGAGTATTTGAGAATAAAAGTGGTGACATAAGAAGAACTTCCTTATAAGTTACTGATTTAAGGAAAGGAAGTATGAAAGTTCATGTAGTTTGGAACAAAAGATTTCCATAAGGAGAGCAAGGACATTTCACCCAACTCTTTCAGTTTGGTCCACAAAAATAATTCAAGATTTTCTGATTTCTGAAGTAGAGGTAGAGATTAATTTCCAGATTAATCTAAGGTAGGTTTGGAAGAGCATCCATGATTTCTGGAAAGTTCTAGAAGCTTATCTCAAATTTATATAAGACTTACTCTCAAACTGGCTGCCCCAGAAACCCTTTGAGTCTTATGCCTCCTGCTTAGGCATACTAGCTTAAAAATTCCTTCATTTATCTTTCTTGAATTTCCTAAGATAGCATCTGATGGATTAAAGTCTTCATCCTGGTTCATCCAAGCCGGGGATAAATAAACAATATGGCGACTGCTTTGGGAAGAAAGTTGCAGTTTATTGAAGAGCCAGAAAGATGGTTCTTGCAGGAAAGACCAGAGAAAAGAAGGGCTGAGCACATGGGTAGTAGGTTTTTATACCCTCTCTAGCCTTTTGTTTGGAATAGTTTCCTGTTCATGTGGCATGAACTTTGAGGCTATTTCCTGTGTCACGTATTCTGACCTGAGGTGTGCCATTCTTTACGATGATGGGTTAGTCCTATTATCATATCCTGCTTCCCTGGTGATGGGGCTAATGACTCCTAGAGTTTGGGTGGGGTATGCAGATTTTAGATGTCCTTGTCTTCTTGATCTTCTAGCTGGGGCCTTTCTGATGGTTTACATTTGCATTTGTATAGGGCTGGCTTCTGCTTGGGGGAGGGATACCTGGGCATGCTTTTCTGTCTCTTTAAGATCCTTGAAGGAAATATATTTTTCTGCCCTTTTAATATTTCCTTCTCTGGGGAGCTGACTTCCCACACACCCTTTTCTGATTCTGCTATATGGAAAAGATTATTCTTTCACTATACTATATTTCTGACAACTAAAATGTGAAAATAAAAATAATTCCACCTTATAGCAGTATAACCTCAAGACATGTGACTAAAAAAAATCAGCTCCATCTTCTCTCTTTTGGAAAATGAAACCAATCTCACAAGGGATAGAGAAAAGTAAACTTCATTTGGGAAAAACACAATGCAATACAATTATGGATAAACTCTACATACAGATTACCTGAAGAGTCTCAATAAACAAAACATATTTTCAGGCATACTCTGAGGTTAGGTTCAAGGCAGCAGAAAACCCAATTCTCTTAAATGTTTCTGAAAGGAAGATGTGATTGCACATAAAACAAATCAAGCTTAGAGTAGTTCCTAACTAAAGCATTTACATAGGAAGCCCTCATCAAATTTCCCTTTCTACTCAAATTTGCAAGACTTCCTCTTTTTCCCCTGAAAGTTCCAAATTTACTTTGGTGTTCAGAGAACTATGTCTGCTTTCTGTTTTTCCTACTTCTAGCCACTTTCCTTCTTTCCTTCAGGAGTTCTGCAATAAACTCTTGCATGGCAGGGAGACAAACTCACCTACCTCAAAATTTTGCATGAGACAGAGAAACTTGAAATGCAGGCTGGCATTATTTGTGGCAACGTGACAATCAGGTTGACATACATAACACATTGTTTAAGTTTTAAGTACTTTATTCTTATTAGTAGTTTTAAAAAAACAGTAACTTGTCAGCTCTGCCTGGTTTGGCTTGGTGCCTCACAGGCATCCTGCTATCAAAGGCTGGAAGGAGAAAGAAGGAGGAAGGATGAAAGGGGGGAAAAACAGTATTTAGTAGCCTGGAAAGACTTTTCCCTCTCAGAAACTGAATGGGTCAACTCCCAACATATTAAAGCCCCCAAACTGCTTGAAAAATTCCACAACTGGTACCCAGATAAGCCACACTGAACTATTTTGCTAATTGAGAAATTTTGTGTATCTCTACCGCCCCTCTTTTTCTTTTTCTTTTGCAGACTAACATCTCTATCAAGGGGATCAGAATGTCAGCTCTGCTTGGTTTAGTTTGACACCTCATAGACGTCCTGCCATCAAAAGCTGGAAGGGGGAAGAAAGTGGGACGATGAAAGGGCAATAAAGCTTTGTATGTGATGGGAAGTTGCGAAGAGGGAAAAACAGGTGATAAGGACTAGAGTCGCCAGATCTTGTTTGTACCAGCATCCCACAGCCAGGTACCCTGAGAAATATGTGGATTATACCCAAACATCTTAGAATTCTCAAATCACCTTGGCGAGCTGTGGGTGACTGGGAACAGAGTGGTCTCGGGGGGGGGGGAATGGGTGTGGGCAAAAATCTATACCTTTTTTTGTATCTAGTGAGCACAGGAGCTTTCAGAGCTTGCTTGACTTTACTGCAACCAACACTTTTAGTAAAAGAACTGTTTACTTTAACCAAATGGAGTGAACGGCTTTTCTTTTCTAAGGGATTGGATTGGGGCAGGAGGTCTGACAGTACTATTTACTATTTACTTTAAATTAACATGTAGTTGACTCTGGTGCTTTTTGTGGCGGATAGCAAGATGCATGGCTGTTTTAAACTTCTTTGATTTTTTTTTAAGGTATTTTGTCTGGAGGTTGAGGCATGGAAACTGGACTTCTTGGACACAAGAAACCTAGATGACTGTGAATCTTAATCAACATAAAACGAATTTTATTGCAATTGATTTATACTGTATTTTTCAGTGGGCAGGGGAAAAAAACCAAATACTGTGGCTAAAAGCTTCAGGTTTGCCAACAGTTTTATTTGAGGAGCATTCAAAAGATTACTCTCCACATTTATCCAATAAAATGTGAAACATTCCAAAATTGGGAAAGATCTAAATGATCTAAGCAGAATGGCAACTGAGGCACCACAAAGTGAACAGTAAACAGACCATGAAAGGGAAATAATTCAATAACATTATTTGCTAGCAACTTCAAATAGAGATATTATGTTAATATTGTTAGTGGACATGCTTTTATCTCACAAAAAGGAATTGATATTCAACAGAAATTTCATAAGTTGCAGCTTAGCTGAGGTGGAGAAAAATCTGGGGAGAAGCACTTCAAATCCCTTAAAGAGACTCATCTCACCATAAATAAAGATAGGAAATTCTTTTTATAGTTTCAGGATTATGTACGTATGTATTTAATCTCAACTATCTATTGATTTGAATATTTTATTCCTTACTCAGTTTATCCTGAGCTGTGATGTAGAAGAGCAGGCAGAGTTGGGGGGCAGGGAGGGTGAAGTTAAATATGTCATCAGTTTAGAGTTACATTACTACAAACCATCTAAGTCCAGTCTACTTTGAATTTCTTTGACCCTTATCTAGCAATTATTAGTTGACCAGATTCTTGTGTATATATTTGTATAAGACTTCTGTGCTGCAACTTAATTATGACTATGTTTGGTTTATTGATTAACCCAGACAATATATATAATGGTTTTGATTTATTAAAGGGGATACTGTATTATTAATTAGATGATTTAATATGGTGGGATACTTACTAAGCTGAGGCTACAATTTTAATTTGTACTTTACTGAACTGAAAAAATTGGAAATCAATATTTATTTTTCTTCCTTCCTATCTCTCATTTTTCCCCTCTTTCCCTTTCCTTATTTCCCTATTATCTTTATTACCATTTGAGTTTTATATACGATAATCTTAATCAAAATATATAGTAAGAAAAGAATTTACACCTTATTTCACTTCCCTGGGTTAGCTACTTTCAAGGCCTGTAATCAGTAAAAAGTAAAAAAAAAATCTGTACATGCTCAAATAAAATATTCTATCATAGTTTATATATAATTTTTGAGATTAGCTTTCCCATGAACTTCCTCTCATCTTTTAGTTGCTTATGAGCAATATTTCTTCCATTGTTTCTCACAGGAACCCATTTCAGGGTAACTGAAAATTGTGTGTGTTGGGGAGAGGTTGTTACTATGAGAGAGAGAGAGACAGACAGACAGACAAGTAGGTACTCTTTCTCACATAATAGCTATTAAAATTCCTTTATTTCTGTTCAATGCCAAGCAGGGAGTCTGCTTACTTCACCAATAGCTAAAAATAGATTAAATGGCTTTTGTTTCCTGAAAGATAAAAGGAGCTACTGTTCTTTTCAGTCACTTCCTTCTTATCAGCTAGCTGGGCATGGAGAGCCTGAATCATGAGCTAACACTATTCTGTTCTTCCTTTTGTTCTGATAAAACAGAATATTTGTAGTTCAGGGATGAAATGATGAGTCTTTGCGTTCCAAGATTAACATCAGACCAACAACCAAGAAATAAACAATACCCCAATCAAGGAACTGCCAAACAGGGTAACAGTAAACAGCCCAACCAAAGAACTTCCAAGACCATTCCACCAAGACTGACAGGGCAAGCCACCAGAAAGACTTTTGTTCCTTTCAATTCTTCCCATGTGTGCATACTGCAGGGGAAGCAAGCATGGGTGAAACTGTTAATTAGCAAACCCCCAAAGATGCTTTTCATGAGGCAACTGGACTTTCTTGTTTTTCTTTGAAGATGTTTCCCAAAGCAACTTTGGGACAACTGTGACTGAGAATCTCCATAAACTGTTAATTAGTTTTTTAAAAAACCACAATTTTATCTTCACAGCTGTCAGGCCTCTGGCCACCATAGCAATGAATCTCAAACCTCCAGATACTTGACACAGTAGTCAGCAATTTACTGTAACAGAAGCTCACAAAAGTGTCATGGTTAGATAAATTGTTTCAGTGCAGACAAGAATAAAGCCATATACCAGAGATGATTTGTTTACTGCCTTCTTTTTATTTTCAAAGTCTTCCTACGCTTGGATTTTAAAAATGTCTTATTTTGAAGACAGAAATTATCTTGGAAGAGAAATTTCCCATTCCTAGGATGTCTTTGAGATTTTGTGCAATTGCAAGCTCCTAATCATTACACTGAGAGCCAGTCCGGTGTAAAGGTTAAGGCATCAGATTACAAACTGGTTATAGGTTAAGGCAGAGGTCCCGAACCTTTTGGGCACCAGGGACTGGTTCAGTGGAGAAAGGTTTTTCCGCGGACCAGAGGGTGTGTGGTTTTGTGTGCTGCCTGCATCTCGCGGATGGGGCTTTGCTTGTTTGTGAGGACCAGTTGCTGGCATGCCACGGACCGGTACTGGTCTATGGACTGGGGGTTGGGGACCCCTGGTTAAGGCATCAGGCTACAAACCTGCCTTAGGGTACAAAGCCAGATGACTGACCTTATGCCATTACTCTCTCACAGCTCATGAAGGGAGGCCATGGCAAACCACTTTGGAAAACCTTGCCAAGAAAGCTTCAGGGACTTGTCCCGGAAGTCTCAGAATCAGACATGATTGAATGAAAGAAAAACATCATAAAATTATTTGCTAAGATTGTATTATATAGTTCATTTTGTGTCAAAACCAAATAGCATTCCTCCATTTTCTTATATACACATAGAGCAGTTAATTTCTAAGACAGTATTTTCAGTTTAACTCTTTGACCACAGCAGAATTGTTCTTCAAGAATTTGGAACTAACCTTCCACACAATCAAATGTTAAACACAATAGTCTTCATAAATACTTTCCACAATTAGAAATATTAGGATCCTATAGCTCTATAGCATTTGTACCACTGGCTAAGCATGTCTCAGAAGATAAAAGGAAGAAAATACTTATAGTACAGTATTAGATATTTCATCTTGCATATGACCAAGCAAAAGATATACTTAGTTTTCAATTAATTTGCACAAAATCAGAATGTAAACATTGTAGTGGCTATATACTGTATGTCTCCTTAACTCAACTTAGTTTAGCAATGATCAGATATTAGTATCAAAATGAGGGGTTTGTGGCCTGACTTATAAAACATAGACTGTTGTGGTTTATATAACATAATAAAGCATAAAGTAGAAGGTCTGACCTTAACCAATTAAATACATCAAATTAGTATTAACTGTTCATAACCACATAAATAGATTTTCTGTAGGATGATCTCCTCCTCCTCCTCCTCCTCCTCCTCCAATAGTACAACAATTGTTAATATAATTGAATCCATCCACCTTGCTACATGTTGTTTTCTCTTTTCCTTCCTTCCTTCCTTCCTTCCTTCCTTCCTTCCTTCCTTCCTTCCTTTCTTTCTTTCTTTCTATCTTTCCTAGCATTATAAATTTCTCCAGAGAGATAAGTGTTAAGAAGTCTATAACAATGAGAAAGATGGAAGGAAAGAGAAGAGAATGACTAGTAACAAGGTTGCAGTGGTGGTGGTGCACTATTGGAAGACCTGAAGGGCCAAATTGTCCTGGAGAAGATTTATCTCTGCAGTTGCTAAGAATCAATACCATCTTTTTTTTTTTTTCCAATATAAATTTTTATTATTTTCATCATAAAAAAGAACACATCACAAGTACATCACAATGCTATAATAAAAGCCCCACCCCCCACCCCCCACCCCCCGGACTTCCCAAACCTAATCCCAGGATACTATTCAACTAAAAGTAAACTACTATTAATATCCCTAACTCCACAAAATATTATTCTACATAAGTAGGTGAAATATGTNCAGTTAAGCAATACAACATCAAGTTCGTTTCTTTTACATCCAAATTTTGTGTGGTACCTAGGAGAAACAGCTGAGGCAAAAAAAAAATTCTTCTTTTAAAAATTTGCTGTAAGTTCCACCACAATTTTATCCAAAAAGCCTTAATAACCTTGCAAGTCCACCACATATGAAAAAAAGTTGCGTCTTGTTGTCCACACCTCCAGCACTTGGATTCATAATTCTCATAAATGCGAGACATAGTTGCAGGATCCATGTGCCATCTATAAAACATTTTATAAAAATTCTCACGTAAGTTTTGAGCTTGCGTGAATTTCACATTTCTCACCCAAATCAACTCCCAGGTATCCATAGATATTGTTTCTCCTATATTTTGAGCCCATTTAATCATACAATCTTTAACTAGCTCAGTTTCTGAATCCAATTCTAATAAAACATTGTATATCCTTCTGATATGTCCTTTAGCATCATCCCTTACTTGTTTCAGAAAATTCCCATCTTCCATAAAAAAAGCAGTTTTTTTATCAATTCGCCATCTCTCTTGAATTTGTCTATACACAAGCCAGGAAAAGTCTGGATTTTTCTGTCTCAAAACTTCTATTAATTTGAGGCACCATTCACCACTACCACTCTGATATAACAAATCTTTATAAGATGGCGCCTCCATCACCACAAATCTAGGTATAGTCAAAAAAATATGTGATGGTATCACCCAAATTGGAAGTTTAACATCAAACTTAAAAAAATACTTTTGCCAAACTCTTAACAGTGCAGCCCTTATTATGTGGTTTCTAAAAGTTTTGTCAATCTTTTTCTGCATAAAAAGATAGGCATGCCACCCAAAGTACAAGTCCCATCCTTCCAGATTCAATATCCTCTTATTAGACAAATTAATCCAATCCGTCGTCCATGTTAATGCACAAGAATCATAGTAAAGTGTCAAATTTGGAGCTTTAAGTCCTCCACGTTCTCTAACATCTTGAATAATCTTAAATTTAACCCTCGCTTTCTTGCCTTCCCAATACCATCTTGATGGCATATAATCATAATAAATCATTGTTCTTTGAGTGTTCTTTGTTCTCCATTTATGTGTAAACTTGGCCACGTTAAAGAATTATTTGTGAAGTCTAATTGATATTATTTAGTCAAGCCAGTATGTCTTTGTTGTGTCATTCATGACTATAAAAATAGTGCTCGTTCTTTCTTTATTTTTTTATAACTTGGGAGGTTAACAATTTGATATTCTGACTGAAAATGTACAATTTCAGTTCATGTAGAGACTCATATTAAATATTATCCATATCAGCTGTGTGTCTTCTGAAGAAACTCCCAGCCAGTGTAACTGAAATCTTGAAATACCTGATCAAAGAACATTGTTTTGACACAGCAAACAACACAGTCTTTGCATATATAAAATATTTGAGTAAGCAAGTACTTTGATTATATTTTCTTATGTTCTTTCCACTTTTTAGTACAAAAATGCAATGGGTTTTAGCTTTTTAATCCACAGCCACTAGATGGCAAACTTAGCTTCATATAGAATTCAAGCATGTTACATATTGGACTGAACTTTTGGAATAAGTGTTTTGTTAATTCAGGAAGAATATTCTTAAAGCCTAATAGATTCTGCTAGAGACAGAATTAATAGAACAAGGATTTATTCTTAAAAATGCAAGCAAACCTCAAGAAAGCTATACATTCTAATAGGCTGGATGGCCCCCTGGGACTGTACAGGATATAATGGGAAGACCTTCCATCTATAATTACCTGCACCTATTCCTATGGCAGTTCAGTATACTGCCATAATTTCAGTTTTAATCTGTCTCTGCTCTGTTAAGCAAGAGGGAAAAATGAGGGGAAACAATCTTCTGCCCCAACTTTTTTCTTGTCTGTAGTTTCCCTGGGTAGTTGGATTATGTAGTAGGCTAAATTATCTGTCAGAATGAGAGTATGGATTCCAAAAGAAGGCACAAGGCTTTTATTGTGGAGATTATATTTAACAAGTAAATGAGAGTGGAAGACTCTGGGGTATTATGTATTTAACTCAGTGCCTCTTCTTTCAAACACACAAAATACAGGTATAAATAGCTGTCAATTTATGACTATTCATTTAATGACCATTCAAAGTTATGATGGCTCTGAAAAAAAAAATTAACAATTAGTTCTTGTGCTTACGACTGTTGCAGCATCCCCACAGTCACAATATTGCAATTCAGGCACTTGGCAACCAGCATGTATTTACGATAGTTCCAGCATCCTGGGATCACGATTGCCATTTGAGACTTTCCCAGCCAGCTTCCAACAAACAAATGGGGGAAAACAGGTTTGCTTAACAACTGTGCAATTTGCTTAACAATTTGTGATGATTCACTTAACTGCAGTCAAAAAAGTTATAAAATTGGGCATGGTCACATGATGATTCTCTTAATGACCACATCACTTAGCAATGGAAGTTCCAGTCCCAGTTGTGGTTATAAGTTGAGGACGACCTATAGAACAAATATAGGTAGAACAAAGTACAAGGCACATCTGAGATAATTCCTAAAATACAGCTGCAATGAAAATCTTAATTTCATCTAGTTCCATTCGTGTATGGATAACTATTTTCTATTGATTCACCAGCCCTTCTCCAGGTTAGGGTGGCTTTCTTATCTGACTGAAGCAGGTAGGTGAAGAGGTACCCTCCCATGAAAAGATCAAAAGTTTACAGCAAAATGGAGCTGCCCCCTCTCACTTTGATCTTTGATTATAATAAACTGAAACTGAAATCATTTTTAAAATGTGACCTGGGAAAGAGGACAAAAAAATCTGTTCTTCATTGGTTGCCAGATTTCCTGGGCTAGACTGGTCTCTACCTGCTGTGCCTAAATGTTTCTAGAATGTACTTTTGCCCGATAGATCACCATATCATTTCTAAAACATGTTCAGAAGGATTACTGATAAAATTCTGTATGATTTCAAGAAAATATTCAACAATGTTGTGCCTTGTAACAGTAATTCTATATATACCATATATTTAAATTAAAGCAAATATTATCCAATTATCCAATTATTTCAAGGTTAAACATTCCCTCATCATTTGGAAAATATATACTGATGAGTGTGTGTCATGCCCCAGCATATAATTTGTATATATATATTGTTGTTGCTCTCTAGCCCCATCTCGTGGCCTGGGGAGCAAATACGAATCTATTGTTTTGAAGCTAACCCAACCCCTTTACCCATGAACCCTCACTCCCAGAACAGTAGTCTTTACACAGTCGAGCACCTCCAGAAGACACCATGTCACAGAGATGGGTATCTCATACAAGACAAGGTCCCAAGTCTCTAGTTCTTCCGAACAGTCATCAGCAAGTAATGCACTAGCCATTGCCAGTGCAAAAGCTGAAGCAGCAAAAGCATGAGCAGCCTTTGCTGAGCAAGAAATGGAAATGAAAAAGGAGAGAACAATTAGAGGCATCCCTGGGAATGCAGAAAGCCCTGTTAGAAGTGAACCTAGAGTGGCTTGCCATAGAGAAGGAAGTAGCAGCAGCCATAGCTGAAGTGGAAGCCCTAGAGAGAGCTGTATATCCTGACAACGAATGTGGTAAATGCAGCAACGTATTTGGGCCAGAATCTGAACCCCAAGATCCTTTGCAATGCACTTCAGAGTACATCTATCAGCACCCCAGGCCAAGCATCAATGCTCACCTCGATGAAAAAGACAACCTTCAAGAAGCAAGCCAAAGATGCTACTCAGCACCACTACAAGCCAACGACAAGCCTCAAGCCTACAAAAAACAAAGCTCCAAGCAAAGCTGCACCTTTGATAGCAGACCCCCCTTATCCAAGATACCTGAGCCTGCAAATTATCCTACAGGATCAGCCTTCATGCCAGAACAGCATAGAAAGGACCAGCTGAAGCCAGAGACTCCTAAAAGGTATGGCTACACAATACCTTTTCACCACAGCAATGCACAGTCAGCTAATCAAGCCACCATTGTTGTTGTTGTTAGTTGCGAAGTTGTGTCCGACCCATCGCGACCCCATGGAAAATGTTCCTCCAGGTCTTCCTGTCCTCTACCATCTTCTGGAGTCCATTTAAGCTCACGCCTACTGCTTCAGTGACTCCATCCAGCCACCTCATTCTCTGTCGTCCCATTCTTCTATGGCCCTCAATCTTTCCCAGCATTAGGCTCTTCTCCAGTGAGGAAGGCTCTTCTCCTTCCTTCTCATTAGGTGGCCAAAGTATTTGAGTTTCAACTTCAGGATCTGGCCTTCTAAAGAGCAGTCGGGGTTGATCTCTTCTAAGACTGACCGGTTTGAACGCCTTGCAGTCCAAGGGACTCACAGGACTCTTCTCCAGCATCATAGTTCAAAGGCCTCAATTCTTTGGCACTCAGCCTTTCTTATGGTCCAACTTTCACAGCCATACATTGCAACTGGGAAAACCATGGCCTTAACTATACGCATTTTTGTTGGCAGGGTGATGTCTCTGCTTTTTAGTATGCTGTCTAGATTTGCCAAGCTTTCCTCCCCAGGAGCAAGCATCTTTTAATTTCTTGGCTGCAGTCCCCATCTGCGGTGATCTTGGAGCCCAGGAAAATAAAATCTGTCACTACCTCCATTTCTTCCTCATCTGTTTGCCACCATAGACTTTGCCAAGTTCCTTGTATGATGTGAATTAGTCACACAAGGACTTGAAAAGTTTAATGAGCGTCCTGAAAGCTATAAAGCCTGTCGATCTTCTTTCCAAAATACCATCAGAAGCTTAGATTTGTCATATAGTGATAGACTTAATAGTTAAATGGCTCAGAATCGAATCTTCTAAACATGCAAAAGGAATCAGGACAATAAATATAAACTATCCTGAAACAGGCCTTAAAATAATCTGGGACAGACTTGATGAGTGTTATGGCTCAGCAGAAGCAGTGGAAAATGCACTGTTCAAAAGACTTGACAATTCCCCCAAAATACCTAACAGAGCCTATCAGAAACTTAGGGAACTTAGTGACTTACTGATGGAACTTCAAGTAGCTAAGTCAGAAGGGGACTTGCAAGGACTTGTGTTCCTTGACACAGCCAGAGGTGTCAACCCCATTGTACAAAAGCTACCCTATAACTTACAAGAGCAGTGGATCCCACATACAAATACAAAATACAAATCCAAAATACCCCCAGTTTCACCCATTCCCCCCCCCGTTTCACCCATCCTGTTTCTTTAATAAAGCACTCAGATCTATGCACATGGTCTGTTTTATTGGGGGATAGGTGGGTTTAGCTGCATGTCAAGCTGCACACACAGTAAGGTGTAGTAAAGACAGAACAGTGTGTATAGAAGGGTGTATCCAAGCTACCTTGTCCATTTTGGCAATTCAGATAATAGTCTGATTTTGTCTCTGGCCAATCTAAAGCTCCTCGATGTGGCTTAAATACCTGCACCCACATTTTAGTTTGGAAATCAAAACATAATTATAGTGACTAAAACAATGCATTTGGTAACTTTTCTTGCAGACATTTTCAAAAATACTACTACTGATCCATGAGAAAAGAAAATGTGTCAAACTGAAGATAGATAAGGGCAGCATTTTGTCCTGGATTTTTTTCAGTTGCAATTTTTTAATAGAACATTAATGTTATTATTATTAATGGATTAGTTTTCAGGTAAATTTTACTTGTACAAAAGGGTTAAGTATCCCAAAGTGCATGCAAATAGGTTAATATTTGGGGGATATGTAAAAGTAGCTTTTCTAGTTTCAAAAAATAAAAAAAATACCTATACCACTCTTGTTTTTATTATCAAAGCAATATATACTGCTCACAAAAATAAAGGGAACATTTTACCATGGAACTGAAGGGGTTTGCGTTCCCTTTATTTTTGTGAGCAGTATAAAATGCATGAACAGTAGAATTAAGAAAACTGAAATATTTCTAAATAATGCATTTTTGTGCAAAGTGTAGTTTGGTGCGTGATGAAGGTCTTTGCTTTCCTCTTTCACTTACATTACTATACAAGAGATGTATTGAAAAGAAACCTCTATAATTTTATGAGCAGAAGAGCAGGGCTAAGTTATTATGGTGAATGAAAAACATTGTAAAACTTTATTGTGCTCTGTTCAATTGGCATCCAAAACCCAAAGAAATATAGTATTGCAAGGGAAGATGTTGGATATAAGCTATCCAGTGACAAGAGCAGAATGATTTGAACTTATGTACGCAGCTACAATATTCTAGTATACTTCAACATCTTTGATCAAAACAATGTGATTAGAACACCCTGGTACAACCATCAACTATGATTAGAAAAAATAAGCCATAAATCAATCACAATATAGCATTCTTTCCTCTTTCTGCCCCATTTATCTATTCTTAACTTTTCTTTATATGGGGAGTTTGTAGAGAAATGCATCAGCATTGGCCTTTGTGCCTCCATGCCCCATTGAAATTCTAAAACAAACAAACAATGATTTGGGAAGATTTACGTTTCAGATTAGGGCAATTGACTATGATTAAACCTGAATCTGACTAATCAGCCTGTTTGAGTTCCTAACTCTGCTGAGAAAACACTGCTTTCTCTTTCCCTTGAAAAGCCATTTTCACAGAAATCAAATAGGATAGTGTGGCAGACATAAATCTTTAAACCCAGCTCTAACCCACTAAGGTCAAAGCATTTATTCTCTCTCTCTCTTTATATCTTTGCATATATATTGCCATATTGTGCAGAGGTGGCTATAGCTTACTCTGAACGTTAGAGTGAAACCTTCTTTAATGTATGCCAATTTTAAATCAATTACTATACGTGCTGCTATTATTTTAGTTGGTTTAGCCAATGTTGCCACTTTTATCTAATGCATATTAGGAATGTGTAAAATATAAAGAGTTGCTTCAAAACATGTGGGAGAGCAAACGAAATACCTCTCTCCAAGTCCTCAAAATAGATGATTCCAGGCTGCCGCTGCTGTTTCTTTACATATATATGTTTGTGTAGTGCTGCTTCACGTACTTCCTAGCAACATACAATGGATATCAATGCATATACATGTGGACAGAGCTGAGAGTGGTGTTCGAAACAGTGTGAGTCTGAAAAAAATCACAGCCGCTGGAAGTGTGATTAGTTGCACTTATACTTCAGCACCTCACAATATACTGGCTAGAAGAATAGAAGGATGTAAATAGATAGAAATTTCTTCTGAATCTCATCTTTATCTCATTTTACCTATACTTTGCGAGATTACTAATCTCTAGATACATTTCTCCTGCCTTTGTTTTCCAAGTTACTTGCCCTCTAACTCTCTACCTAATAGGGATGTAGCTATTTTAAGGTAGCCTTTGCCTATTTCTTTGTGTATGTACTATGTGTCTGCCTCTGAGAGTCAATTCCTGGCAAATACCTGGACTAGTCCCTGCAGTTTTCTTGGCAAGATTTTGCAAATGGCTTGCAATAGCCTTTTTCCTATGGCTGAGAGAGAAACTGGTCCAAAACCATCCAGCTAGCTTTGTGCCTAAGGTGGGACTAAAATTCACACCTGCTGGTTTCTAGCCGGTGCCTTAACCATTACATCAAACTGGCACTCATTTGCCTTGTTCCCATCTATTTTCTGTAAAATGAAAACTTCTTTCTGTTAAGGTTATAAGAAATTGCTTCACCGGTCTTTCATCAGGTTAGATCTTGCTGTCCAGAAATGGACTGAAATCATTTCCTCCAACAACAGCTGCCTTGATCAATTAAGGAAAAGGGCATAATTTGCTTTTCTACATGTTCTTAAGCATTTGTTTTGAATGTTTTGCACAGCCCTATTGCTGCAAATCAATGGATGGACCACTGATTTAAAAGGAGGAGGGGGGAAAAGACTATCCAAATGTAGCACTGCCCCCGAAAGGACCGCGGAAGTCCGGGTTCTCCTGGCCCTCTCTTGGTCTGGCTGCTGGTCCAAGGGGTCCCTTACTTGGACACCTCTGCTCAGCTGAGACTTGTGGCGCGGTGGTGCTTAGTCTCTGTCAGCAGCAACTCACGTGAGATAATGGTGGTCAGTCTCTCACAGGCAGTTCACATGATGGTGGTCAGTCTTGCTCAGCAGGCAGCTCACGTGAGATGATGATGGCCAGTCTTTGTCAGCAGCAGCTCACATGAGGTGATGATGGTCAGTCTCTGTCAGCAGCAGCTCACATGAGATAATGGTGGTCAGTCTCTAGGTAGGCAGCTCACGTGAGGTGCTGGTGGTTGGTCTCTCTCAGCAGGCAGCTCACATCTCTATCAGCAGCAGCTCAAGTGAGATAATGGTGGTAGGTTTCTCGCAGGCAGCTCATGTGAGGTGATGATGGTCAGTCTCTCTCAGCAGCTCACAGGAACCTCCCTTGTTCTATCTCCTCTTCTCCCTCTTTCCTTGCCCCACTGGCACTCCTCCTTCTCTCCTTCAGACTTGCCCCACAGAAACCTCTCTCTTTCCTCTTTCCTCTCCAACTGGCTTGCCCCACAGAAACCTCTCTCTTTCCCTCTTCCCTCTCCATCCGGCTTGCCTGCCCAGAAGCAGAAGAAAAAACAAGCCAACTTCCTTCCTCGCTCTCCCTCTGTTTCTTTCCCTTTTTCTCGCACCAAAACCCCAAACCCCTCCCCTTCAGTCACTTCTCCTCTTCTCCCTCTTCTTCCCTTTTTCTTCCAGCCAGCCACCTTCCAGGCTCTAACAGAGCTCCAGCCTTGGTGGCTGCCCCAATCTAACCACTGGCCACCCAGCTGGTCTTCCTCGGCAGTGCTGATCAGCTTGGGCCCCATCTACCAACCCCAGGTCCTCAGCAGAGCGCAGGCAGCCCCCAGCCAGCACCAATCTTGCCTTAGCGCCTCTCTCCGCTACACAAATAATCTTGGCCACAAACATGTCTTAGGGATCTTATAATAAAATTTGGCTCAAAGTAAGAAGACATGAGGAGTTCCAGTAGCACCAAATGGTATGCTAGCCATCAATCTCTTCCGAAGAAATACACAAAATTTTTACTTCCTACCTCAGTTTATAGAATATTTCAACAGATGAGTAGGGAGTAAGTCATGTGTGTAAAAGAGAAAGAATCTGGGGCAGCGCATAAGATCATTCTTGTCCATGCATTAGACTGTAAGATGAAGTGTTGTTTTTCTTATGTGCTTTCAAACAAAATAGCGATCAGAGCAAAATTGTTTAAGAGCTTCTAGCAAAAAGCTCCTTTGACAGCAATTTGTTGCTGACAGTTATCCTAATTCTCTTTCAGCCTTTCCCACAGCTGTTCCAACAACATTGTTTTCCCAGTTTAAAGTACTGAGTTCCACACAATAAGCCAAGGTCGATGTTTGGAACATTTAAATCAAAAATAATCTTGATTCTATCCATGAAATATTATCAAAAGCACAATTACATTCACTTATATTTTGCTAAATGAACCTTCTCTTAAAGTTGTAGTCTTACACTACCATCTAATACATATTGATAAATAAGTCCTGCAACGGTCAGTGAAAATTGTAACCATATTTAAATCATGAAAAAATTAGCACTACCACTTCTGTTTTCCAAACTTCTGCTCCATGAAGAAATTTGATATACAGAATTAGTAGAAGCACTTTGTCAGTATACAATAGATACCATGTGATATGCAGATGTCTCAAGTC
Organism: Protobothrops mucrosquamatus; assembly: GCF_001527695.2. Lineage (NCBI taxonomy): Eukaryota > Metazoa > Chordata > Lepidosauria > Squamata > Viperidae > Protobothrops > Protobothrops mucrosquamatus. The sequence goes on from NW_015386356.1 coordinate 1,258,198, forward strand.
TAGAGTAAAAAAACAAAGATGTTATCCTCTACCATCCCACGTTTGTCAGTGATGTTACCTATCTCAAGTCACCTATATTTATATGACCAATCGCCAATATATCTAGTCAACTGGATGGTTTTCAAAAGCCATATATTTTTATAAACTAATGAATTTATGTACTATTTTACTTTAAAAAGAATGGCTGAATTTAACTTGTGCTGAAAGTCATATGGTAGTTGATTATAGAAGAAAAGACTAGTCATTTCATATATATATATATACAGCTTAGTCATACTCATAAATGAGTCACACTAAAAAAAATCAGTTGTATTTATTCTATATAGATGTGCATTCTTGTTAACCAGACCTATACTCATTTATGCAGAAACAAATCCAGTGGGGACTCTTATAGTTGAGGGTGAAAGTTCATTCTCTGAGCTTGTGGGTTGGTTTCCAAATATTTCATTACCAGGCTAGGTAACATCTTCAACGGAGTTTAGGGGATGTCAGTATTAGTGTTCTTCTGTTTAACAGTAACTCCTATAACTACTGTTGGGTAAATATGCATAATATGCGTAAGGCTACAGAAATCTCAATATATATACTTTTAAACCTCCCCCTTTAATTTTTTTTACCCTTCCCGGAGTTGAAACAAGATCACTGATCCTCATCTCCATGCAAAAGTCAGTTATCCTCTTGCAGATGAGCTGCAGAAGAGAAATTCATCTTATTCAATCAGCAAAAGTTCATGGAAGGATTTTTTTTTAGTGCCAATCAGGCAACCTTATTTGCTTGATGGTAATTTCTTTGACATCCTCACTTTTCTACATTGTACCGATACTACTTAGGCAGAAAGGAGACACTTGTTTTAATCAGGCCTACTTTCTCCTGTTTCTGCAGGCTGCTTCATATGCACACATCGAAAGACATATCTTGTTACTATATCATCATTCAACTGACATGAAAATGAGAGATTCAAGGTTCTAAATAAAGGTTGATTGGGGGGGGGGGATGTTCAGTCACTCAGGTTCCTGGAGCAGAATGCCTCTGAGCTGACCAAGAGTGGCAGTGTTCTGAATTTTTTGAACTAGTTGCTCCCTAAGACCTTAGATAGGACCAGAAAGAATTTTTCCTGTCTTCTAATAAAAAAAAAAAAGCTTAGAATCATTTATTCTTTTTGTTTGTACCTTTCCTTGCAACATGGGACTAATCTTTGCAGTTGTAGACATTCCAGCTGGGCAGAAATTGGTCCTTTCTTTCTTTTAGGATGTGCGTAAATTCGAAAATGTTGAAGACTGCCAGCAATTTGTTACTGGACAGCATGTCCTGGCAACAGATCAGGTTTTTAAAAGGAATATTTGGGAATACCTCCAGAAACATATCTCTGGCATCCCAAGTCAACTGACCCAGTCTACAGATCAACACCCAGTGCTGTGAAAGTTACCCTTTCATGTCTCTAGATTGGAAAGTCACCTTACAAGATTATTCCAACACTAGCCTAAAGGTTTGGAATAACAAGACTTTTAATCAATTAAAACTCTATTATTGATGTTCTTGAAATGCTGGCATGACATTGTGACAGGTGATGGCATATTAAAAAAGAGATTATCATATATGATGTTAAGTAACCTTCATCCTTTAGCTGATAGGTTAAATGTGACAAATTGGACAGGAAGAAGGAACATTAATTAAATAAGGTGGGGAGAAGGGGGAGTTTTGACATATCCTGGTGACTGGAGAAACAATACAATTCCACCTTGTTGGTGGGTTATGTTCCCGTGTCAGGCAAATTCATTTTACAGGCAAACAAGATGCCTTGAAGGCTTGATCTGAAATTAGGGTATTTGGAAAACAATGAAAATAAAGGTATAGGAAAATGTACTACCTAAATACCTATGTACAATTATGTAATATCAGTATATTCATACTGGAGGGGAAATTGACATTATTTACAACAGATAAAAGCATTTTTTCTATTTTATTTTGTTAATCCATATGGTTTATAAAATATGTTACTTTTCATTTTTTCCCTCCTCAATGACAGGACATGAATGATAGCACTTTAACAATTGAACTTGATCCCACGGCCATTTATGACTTTTGAAGCCTGACTTTCTATCGGTTTCAAGTAGCACTTTTCTCTTTAAAGTAGAGATGAGTGGGGATAATAATAATAATAATAATAATAATAATAATAATAATAATAATAATAATAATAATAATAATAATAATAATAATAATAATAATAATAATAAAGTTGGAAGGGACCTTGGAGGTCATCGGGTCCAACCCCCTGCTCAGGGAGGAAACCCTATACCATTTCGGACAAATGGCTGTCCAGTCTCTTCTTAAAAACTTCCAGTGTTGGAGCATTCACCGCTTCTGGAGGCAGGTTGTTCCATTGGTTAATTGTTCTAACTGTCAGGAAGTTTCTCCTTAGTTCTAAGTTGCTTCTCTCCTTGATCAGTTTCCATCCGTTGCTTCTCGTCCTGCCTTCAGGCGCCTTGGAGAATA
>NW_015386356.1:1260793-1269765 GCF_001527695.2 Protobothrops mucrosquamatus
GGTAGCATGATATGGTAGCAGTGAGTGAGGTTGGAATTAAAAATGTACAGTGGTCCCCTCTGGCCCTTTTATTCTCACTTTCAGTCATATTGTCACTCATCCATCTATGATTTTCTCTTATGCACAAATACAATTTTCCCCCAGATCTCCAGTGTCAGGAGGAGGGCCAGGTAAGTAAAATAACATATAAGAAGATCTTTGTTCCTCTTAATCAGGGAACCAGTGCCTGTCTGGTTTGGTACAGCAACTGAACAGCACAGGTACAGACTTCAATAGATAGTGAAGACTGCAAAAAAAACAATTGCAACTAGCTTGCCTTACACCAAATACTATTCCTTTCAAAGTACATAACTTTATTCATCCACAGTCAAAACTGTAGTAAGGAGGGACTGATTCACAATGGCAGTAAAAGGGATGGATCTGATGCAGATCATTGCTACAAATCGTACCATTTGCCATGTTCTATGCTGGCTAGGAAGGGAAATAAGCACCTTCTCTAAAACCAACACAAAACCAGGGATCAGTGACAAGGATTGAAGAAACTATACTCTGATTTAAATGGGATAGAGCTATATTTGACCCACAGGACAAAACCAGGTTTCAGATCTTCTTGTAAAATTATTTAAAAAAAAAAAAAAATCCAACCCCACATTTATCTGGGAGAAGATTATCACATATGTCTCCTCTTTTAGATATTCTATTTTTATAAGGGCTCCTAACACAGAGTTTGTAAAAATAGATTATCTAAAAGAGAAAAATATTTCTTTGCTCTGATTTATAAATAATGTTAAGTTGCAGGGCACGATCATCTTTATTCCTTGGTGATTCTGAATTGAATCTGCATGGTATGACCTCCCATCCTTGTTTTGCAGAAACTGAAGGCTTGTAAACTGCTCTTCAGCGACGCAATCAAAATTCCTTCCTTTTGTTCCAGCATGGAACACAACTGCAGTTGCATAATTAAGCTATTGAACTAAGATTCATGCAAAAAGAAAGGAATTTGGACGCTGTGCCCATAATGTCTGGCTTTGAGGGGATTTGCATAGCCTCTTCTCTGGCATGGTAACCATGTAAATAATTCCGAGAAAAAATTTCCCAGGACTCATTTTCATAGATATATCTTCATAGATGGTCGGGGAGAAGCATTGCAATATAGATCTTATCACATCCCTTCCACCATGTTATCTCTCCTAAATTTCTTTCTATCAACCTCTGTCATCTTATTATATTAACTGTTTGAGCTTTACCATATTTCTATCTTTTCCTAGAAATCTGTAATTCCCAGCATGACTCCTTTAGGCCTCAATCAGTCCACATATTCCTGATCACTCCACTTTGTACTTATTTAGCAGATCTTTTTCAATGCCAGCAGTTAAAAAAAAATAGGCATATAGCAGTGCAATATAACAGGCTCCAGTATCATGTTTATTTTCCAGAATACACACATACACATTCTTAGAAATACGAATAACTTGTAAATGTGCCCGATTGCCCAGAAAAAGTTGTACAAAGGCCAGCTGATGAGTTGATGGAGGAGTATTCTGAATAATTAGAAAAGGTAACTAGGAGTAACCTCACCAGTGTGCCTTCTTATAAACAGTTTTAGCTGTCCTCACCTACTGTGGCTGTTTTGTAAATGGGCATGCCTCCAAGACTGGCTTGTAAAATTTCAGGTAGGCTCAGTGGCTCAGAAAAGATGGCAATACAATACTGACACAGCCTTTTAACTCTACTTTATAACTAAGTAAAATTCTGTATAGTGTATACTGCTTCATTGTTTAGTCCATCTCTTCAATATACTGACAATGCTGGCTCCCCCAACTAAAAAATGGAAATGAGCTCCACTCCCTAGAATCAGAAACAATTGCACAGGGGAAACCTTTACCTTTATATTGAACTGTAGAAATAAGTACATTAATCAATTTTTATTAGATTTTCATGTCCCCACAAACAAATGGTTACTTAGACATATCTTTAAGAAGGTATCTTAACTATTACCCATGATTGGATAGAAGATTAAATAGGGAGACACCTCAATTTTATGAAGTGATTCCCTGGACATGTGTTGAATTGGACATTTATATAAAGCAAAAGTACTTTTTCAAAAATTTTTGCTGACCATTGCAAAACTTCTGCTGTGAAGAACATTCAAACAGGTACTTAAAATATATTGTATGAATATATTGTATATATTATATATAATTATATCACATATAATATAATTGTATAATATATTGTTAATTATTTGGACTTAAATTTCAGATAACTTGGAAATATTAAAATAGGCCATAATAATATATACATACAGGAATGGGGGGGATAGATAAAGGTTAGGATTTGGGTGAAAAAGTGAGAATCCAGAGCTAAATGATACCACTTCATTCTGAAACTTACTTGTTTATATGAGAGAGAGAGGAGGAGAGAGAGAGAGGGAGATGATTTAAAGAAGCATTTCTCAACCTCAGGAACTTTTAAGATGAGTGGATTTAAGCTCCCAGAATTCCTAGCCAGCCTGTATCTTAAAGTTGCTCAGGCTGAGAAACACTGTCTTAAAAGGATTAAAATATGCAGGCATATGCTACAAAATTTCGTTTTTGAAGAGAAAATCAGGTGACTGGGATCATAGTTAGGCAAGACCAGATTCTGGAATAACATCAAAACACATCAAAATGTGTGTCATAATGACCTGGCTGTGCAAGGCTGATTGATATATATGGACTTTTGCTTAGCTGTATTAACTGAATCTGAAGAGAGATCTCTTCCTCTGATATTTAGAAAAAGCAACCTGTAAAGCAAGGTATTTATAAAATCTTAAACTATGACAAGTCAAGTTGGACAAATAATATCTACCATAGATTTTTTTTCAGATTCTAATTAAATTTTAAAAGGGAGATGTCATAAATTTTCCAGCCATGAGTTACAGTGAATTTTTTAAAAATGACTCAATCAAGCGGAGGAGGGTGTTATAATGTATTGTAGTGATGTATCTGATTCTGTCTTTCCTGTATGCTTTCAGTGAATTACTTGCTAATGCAGACTAATAGCAATTCTAGATCACCGTGCCATCTATGAAAGATTTTATATAGCTTTTCTTTGTAAGAGGTTGACATTGTCAATTTATAATTTCTTTCCCACGGGTTTTGCCATTTCTCTAAATCTATATTATATCCAAAATTCTTTGCCCATGTTATTGTTTCTTTTACTTGTTCATTTTCCATTTTTAAATTCAATAAAAAGTTATACATTTTCTTAATTAATTTCTCATCAGAGGTTAATAATGTCTGATCAAACAAGGTCTGCTCTTTATAAAATCCGTACAATTTAACATCTTTATCATATCTCACTTGCATTTGTAAATCATGTCCCTCCAAATACAATAACCTTTTCTTTGTAAGAGTTATCCATTCTTTTATCCATGTTAGTACAGATGCTTGATAATATAAAACCCACTCTGGCAGGCCAAAACCTCCATTTTCCTTAGCTTCTTGTAACATTTCAATTTAATTCTAGCTTTCTTTCCTTGCCAAATACATTTCAAAATTAGGGAATTTAAGTGTTCAAAAAAAAGTTTTATAGGAGTATAAATAAAAACAATATTTTTGGTAATATATTCATTTTCACCGTAGCAATTCTTCCTTTTATTGACAGTTGCAAGTTTTTCCATTTTTCTAGGTCAGGTTTTATTTGATTTAGTAATTTTATATAGATATCTTCTTTTATCATTGAACATCTTGCTGTTAGATATATTCCCAAATATTTAACCTTTTTGACTATTTGTAATTCTATTTTTTCTGACATTTTGTTTTGCTTATCTATAAGTTTTTTAACTATCACTTTAGTTTTTTCTCTGTTTATCTTCAGTCCTACTATCTCTCATCTGGTCCTGGTGTTTTTTCATTTTTTTGTCTTCTTATAGCCTCTGTCAATTCTATCATTGTTATTTTTTCATTTAACATAGTTTTGAAGTTTTCTGAGACTTTTGGTAAATTATTTTTTTCCATATATTGAATAGTTTTCTCCCATGAAATTTCTTCTATATCATACAGTTTCTCATAATATTCTTTAATTAACTTTTTTATTTCTTCATTTTTGAATTGCAAACAGCCTTTTTCATCGACTAAATTGTTTATCAATTTTTTTCTCCTTCTGTTTTTTACGTTTGTAGGCTAGCCATCATCCTGGTTTATTTGCGTTTTCAAAAAAGTTTTGTTATGCTCTTTTAATTTGCTGTGCCAGTTTTTCTGATTCTTATTTGCATATTGGTTCTTAATTCAGGTATCATCCAAATCATGTCAATTCTGAACCAAGATTTATGGCTATTCGAGTAGAATGTATATGATAGTTTTTCTGGTTTAGTTTCTCTCCAAATATATTGTACTCAATTTCCTATGTCATGTTAAAGAAAGTCTTACGTAATCTTTTTCTTCCTCTTTTTCCTATTTTAAGATACGATAAGATAAGATAAACTTTATTGTCATTTTTTTACTGTGGGCACAACGGCACACATCAAAAATGAAATTTAGTTGCCCGCTCTCAAAGTGAAACACATACATGACACACACCTAAAACATACTATGTACAACATATGTATATAGACCCACACCCCTACACATACATAGCAAATAAATATTAAATACTGTCTATCTTGAATATATAACGGAAGGAGGAAGCTTGAGACTTCACAAGGTTAATGCTGTATGGAATGAAACTATGGCTGAATCTGAATGTTCTGCTACGGATACCACGAAGCCTCCTCCCAGAAGGTAACAAGGAAAACAGGTCGTGAAGAGGATGTGTAGTGTCCCAGATAATCTTACGGACCCTGGTCAAGCAACACTTCTGTGCTATGTCCTGGATGGGAGGGAGGGAACAGCCAATGATCTTTTTGGCCATTCTCACCACTCTCTGCACCGCCTTCCTGTCTGAAGCTGTGATGCTTCCAAACCAGACTGTGATGCTGTATGACGCTGCTCTCGATCGTCCCCTGTAGAAAGTGTCAGGACAGGGGAAGGAAGATGTGCTTTTCTCATGCGATGCAGAAAATGCAGGTGCTGTTGTGTCTGCTTCGCCAGTTTCTCACTGTTGAGCGACCAAGCCAGCCTACTCATTAGCTGCACACTCAGGAATTTGATGCTGGTAACCATCTCCACAGGTGAATCATTAATGCACAGAGAAGTATGGCTGTGCCTGCCTTTTCTGAAATTGACAATGATCTCTTTGGTTTTTCTGGTATTTAAAACTAGGCTGTTTTCCTTACACCAGTTCACCAACCCCTCAACCTCCTTGCGGTAAGCTTCCACCTTGTCATCCTGAATAAGGCCCACTACTGTTGTATCATCTGCGAACTTCACAATATGGTTGGTGGCAAACCTAGCACAACAGTCATGGGTCACGCTACTTTTATAGTCTAATGTTCTATCCACTATTGCATTAAAATCCTCTACTTGGCAAATATTTTGGTATACTATTTTTCTATGAAGATTTTGATAAAATTCCTCTTGTTTATTATTTGGTGCATATATTACTACCAAAAGTATTTGTTTTTGATGTAAAAATATTTCTACCATCACAATTCTTCCATCTTCATCTGAATAAATCATTTTAGAATCTATTGTCTCTTTGACGTATACAGCTACTCCTCTTTTTGTATGTGTGTGTATGTGCTGAAGCATAATAGAGTTTCCCAATTTTGGGGTATTCCAAAAGTTTACAGTATTGTTTTTTTATATGTGTCTCTTGTAGACAAATTATATCAATATTTAATTTCTGTAATTTTTTAAAGATTCTGTTTCTTTTTGATGGGGAATTCAGTCTGTTTATGTTCACTGGAAAAATTCCATTTTCTTTCTCCATTTTGTTTACTTATATTTAGGTCTTGTTGATCTCGTAGTCCTCTGCTCTCTTGCCATTCCCTCATCCTCTTGATCTGGCTTTTCTTTCTCTTCTACTGATTGTATAGTTGTTTCCTCTATAGTTTGTTCTGTCTGTTTCTGGCCTTTTCTATCCTCTTGTTGATGTTGTATTCTATCATCCAGGAATGCTCTGCTTCTTTCGTCAAAGTATTCTGCCTTCCAAACTGAATCCAATCAATATTTTGTATTGTTCCAGTTGATTAAGATCCCTTCTGGCATTAACCAACATGATTATTATATGCCTGTTCTTATCATTCTGTTTGTCACATGATGTGTAAAAAATGTTTTCAACCGTAGTGAGCATTAAGTCATAAAATTCCTGTAGATTAGTGATCTACTAAATGTTATTTTCACACATCATATCAAGAAATGTATGGAATTCATTGCTACTTCTTGGAGCTTAAACACTTTGCTGGACACGCTAGAGCTTTACAGTTGTTCATGATAGCTATATGGAACTTTATGTGGTGAAATAACTAAATGTTACTTGCTGAAAAACACATAGGTTATGCAAATTATTTTCATATCTTTGTGGGATGGTGAAAGCTACCATGAAAAATTTGATTATTGCCTATAAAATATACAAAACATTATGCCATTAGTCTAAATGCCCTTTGTCCTTTATTATTACTAATCTGCAGGCCATCAACTTTGACTACTATGCAAGCTGGACTAATGTAAATTGGAATTCAGTGTCTGGAGTGTACACTGTAATGTAACACATAGTAACATGAGTATTCTTCATATGTTCCAGTGATCTCACATGGAGCAGAGTCCATTTCTGATGTATGAAAAGCTGTGTAATACTAAAAAGATCTGTCCATCTATAATTATTCTCATGAAGACCTTTCTTTATATATTCAGAAGTTATGAAGAAACAATTCTTGGCCATGCAGAGTATATGCAAAGAAATTTATACTTTATGCCCTGTCAGATTGTTATTTTAACACAATGCAAGGTAACTTCAGAGTTTTTGATGGTTGAGGCAAAGGGCTAGGTGGTGTCATCTCATTTCATATACAGAAGTCAACTGGATGGACAGTTCATTTTAATTTCAATAGACGTTGACTGTCTGCTCAATGCCCAGACAGCTTAACTTGGGTAAAGCAAGCTATATTTTATACACAGTTCAACTATCAAGTATAAATTTTTATTATTTTCATCATAAAAAAAGAACACATCACAAATACATCACAATGTAAGAACCCTACCCCCCACCCCCCACCCCCCGGACTTCCCAAACCTGATCCCAGGATACTATTCAACTAAAAGTAAACTACTATTAATATCCCTAACTCCACAAAATATTATTCTACATAAGTAGGTGAAATATATANTAAGCCGAAATTTTTGCCATTTCAGCAAGATGCGAAACCTTCAATCTCCAGTCCTCCATTGTAGGTAAAACTTTACTCTTCCAATTTTGAGCTATCAACAAACGGGCAGCAGTTAAACAATACAACATCAAGTTCGTTTCTTTTACATCCAAATTTTGTGTAATACCTAGGAGAAACAACTGAGGCAAAAAAAAAATTCCTCTTTTAAAAATTTGCTGTAGATTCCACCACAATTTTATCCAAAAAGCCTTAATAACCTTGCAAGTCCACCACATATGAAAAAAAGTTGCATCTTGTTGTCCACACCTCCAGCACTTGGATTCATAATTCTCATAAATACGAGACATAGTTGCAGGATCCATGTGCCATCTATAAAACATTTTGTAAAAGTTCTCACGTTCAACTATCCTCCATGTTTCCTATTATTCATTCATTGTCGCATCTGGCATCTGTCTATTAAAAAAAATACTGCTATTGTGTTTGTTGTCTGCTCACTGCAATCACAATGGCAGTATCTGTGATACAGATACAGGTAAGCAGCACAACACTTTTTTATATATGATGTTTGCTGGAATATGTAAAGGTGCAATTCAAAAGACAGCTGGACTTTCTTGAGGTTTTTTCCTTGAAAACACTTCGCTTCTCATCCAAGAAGCTTCTTTAGTTGTGACCAAATGGTGGGGAATAGAAATATGTTCTTACAGTCATTTGGTCATCCTTCTATTCCCCACCATTCAGTCAGAACTGAAGAAGCTTCTTGGATGAGAAGCTAAATGTTTTCAATGAAAAAAACCAAGGAAGTCCAGTTCCCTTTCTAAAAGCACCTTTGGGACAACCGTGACCTGGATGACTGAGAATCTCCATAGATACTCCTGCTCCCCTAATCTAGACTTTTCCCAAAAGAACTATTGTGGTGCATGAAAACCAGTTGACTGAACAATAGTCTAGTTCAGACAACATAAGCATCAGCAGAAGTTAAAATGACATTTGTATGTTGACACATAAGTCTCCCTGTCTAATAATAGGATCTACAAAGATACTATCTTCACAGAACCCAAATTACCACACAGGGTTGTTGCAGAAAACAAAGGAGGGAGAAGAATGGGGAATGCCACCTTGAGCTTAAAAAGCAGGTCACAAATGTAAAAATAACTAAATAAGTCAACTTGAGTGGAAATGATAAATAATTCTTACCAATGAACCTGGAGTGCTAAAATTCTAACAAGTCTGAAACTATGGATCCATTGGAACTTTATAAAATTGGAAGAGTTTTCCATGTGAAGACTAAATTCCCTATTTTCAATCCCACCTGATATCTCTCAGATATCTTTCACTTACAGGTATTCACAGGATCCTAGCTTAAGTACATGCTAATACTTGTAGAATTGAATGCAAAAAGATTTTGGTTTATAGTTACTTGAGCTGAACAAAATCTACAGCAGCAACGATGGCCAAGAAACAGGCTTAATCATGGGGCCTGTGAAGCTTCTGTTATAACCGGTGTTGTGTTCTTTTGTATTCCCCCCCCCCCCTTAATCCCTATGCGCATCCTGATCACCCATTAAGGGTGATTGCCCTTCTCCATCTGCATACAGTTTCATGCCCGTTGCTGGTTGGCTAACTAGCAACGGGGTCTTACCAGCCAATGGAATTGTGTGATTACAAGCCAGGGGAATCCCATAAAAGGGGGCTCCCCTGGCCCAGATGCCAGTCCGGATTTACT
>NW_015386356.1:1272996-1343287 GCF_001527695.2 Protobothrops mucrosquamatus
GCCACCTTGATCAACTGAGGGGCCGAATTGGGGTCGCTGGGTTACGCCAAGAAAGCGTGGCCGACAACACGGGCGGGGCCAGAGACAACGGCGGGGACGAGTATTGGCCATTGGTTCCACCCGTCAGTCAACCACCTCGAGAAGCTAGACCCATTGCAGTGGCCCAAGGACAACCACGCAGAGGGAAGAGTACCGAGGCAAGAGCAGAACCGAGTCACACAGTTCCCCGCCGATCAACGCGAGGGCATCGGCCTCCCACATATCTGAAGGACTATGTAACCACTATTCATCAAGGACGATAGCAAGAACTTTGAGGGGAGGGGTGTTGTGTTCTTTTGTATTCCCCCCCCCCTAATCCCTATGCGCATCCTGATCACCCATTAAGGGTGATTGCCCTTCTCCATCTGCATACAGTTTCATGCCCGTTGCTGGTTGGCTAACTAGCAATGGGGTCTTACCAGCCAATGGAATTGTGTGATTACAAGCCAGAGGAATCCCATAAAAGGGGGCTCCCCTGGCCCAGATGCCAGTCCGGATTTACTTTATGCCTTGCCAATAAACCGAGAGCTGACTGTCACTCGACTCGTGTCTTACTGCCTGCGCGATCTAACAACCAGAATTTTAAACAGCCATACTGAAGACAAGATCTAACCACAAGGCACCCAAGACTGCCACCTTCTTAATGGATATGTATGTATGTATGTATGTGTGTGTGTATTACCATTGAAAGATTATATCAACAAAAACGGTTGCCCCAGAGGTGGCGTAGCAAGAGAACTCTTCACTGTAGTATGAAAAGGTCAGTCTGAAAATGATACAGGTCTATTTCAAGACATTCTTCTTAGCTACAATCATTACTTGCTTGCCTTATGCAACATAGAGCATTAAAAACCAAATAGGCACTTTTCCCCACAGTGGTTTCCTGCTCATGTTCAGTGAAATGAATGGTTGCAATCAAATCTATTACAATGATCTACTTGCCCTGCATATTCTGGCTGTAGAAATGAGCAGATACAAGACTGCATTCTCAACTACTGTGAATAAAAAATATACCCTCCAGAATAGCTGATAACTATTTTCTATCTTTGCCCAGTAAATGGTAATTCTTTTGTATATATTTTAATTTTAATATTTTATTCAAAAAGTTAAAATACAAATTCCAAAAGTATTACAGTGTGGTTTAGTTTTTTTGTCCTTTTCAATGCACATTTTAAAATGTTTTGTCTATTTGTCTATTATTATATTTTATTATTTTGCTATTGCTGTTTGTATTATTTTTTTGAATTTGTATTTTAACTTTTTGAATAAAATATAAATTAAACTTAATATATATATATATATATAAGTAGTAGTTCTTGAAACAGTGTTATTTGGGTCATTATAGTAGCATCCTTTTGCCAGCCCTTGTAAGTCTCTTCAATCTGAAAACAAGAGTAAAGATTTTTATTGTAAGGCATAACTGAAATTGGATTGTGTCCCCAAAAAAGCTGATCCCGTAACATATTTGCAGAATCTCAGGCTTCTTAATGGCCCAAGAATTGTTGGCATGCTTGATTTCCAGAGGGAAAGCTATATGTGTAAATTGCAGCAAAACCAGCCAAGAATCTTGCACCATCTTAAAAAAAAACCCCTTTTTATATTGCAAGCTAGGACATACTCTTCCCCTTCTTGTCCCTTTGTTGTTATTTTATCCAGTAAAATGACAAAATGTAGCTTATTAGAGTTCATTTTATTGGAGCAATCCCAGCAGTTCTCCATCTTAACAACTGGTACAAAGGTGGTAGAAGCAATGAGTCATTTTTTAATTTCCACCTCCGCGCTATGATTAGCACATCATTAATGAGCTAGATGCTCTAACAAGAACTGATCCTGAAGAAGTAAGCTTCTCTATCACATTTCACGCAGTGCTTCATGTGCTTTGGTCCAGTTGCACTGTGCTTTCTTCTTTGTCTTCTAATTATCCCAAAGACAGTCCCCCTCTATGCTGCTGGCCTTATTGGACTCACATTTTGCACTGCTTTGCTTAAGCTCCTGAGCACTGAAATATAGTGATAAAACAGGCTACTTGGGAGATAGGCTGGGAAGTTGCAACTTGTTTCATAGTGCATCTTTGCCAGGGTGTGCCTGGTGGCTGCACTTTGCTTCACTGAAAAGATTGGAAGAAGTTTCTGAGTATGTGCCTGATGAGATTTTGCATGGAAGCAACTTGGCTGGGCTTTTAAAAACAGGGAAACTGACTTGCTTCACACTGCAGCTTTGAAGGGGTTCTTTGCACAAGCCTGCATTAAAGCAAACCATCCCTTTGAAACTGATCATAACTCAAATATTTCATGAAATTCAGCCATGTTTACATTTATTCTCCTCCAACATTGTCTTTGTTGTTCAGTTGCTAAGTTGTGTCTGACTCTTCATGATCCCATGGATCATAGCACGCCAGCCCCCCCCCCCCATATCCTCCACTTTCTCCCTGAATTTGCCCAAACTCACTGCATTGATGACACTATCTAACCATATCATCCTCTGCCAGCCCCTTCTCCTTTTGCCTTCAGTCTTTCCCAATATCAGGGTCTTTTCCGATTAGTATTTTCCATTGTCTATATTACTAATATCTCTATAGTGGAACATTATATGCAGAAACTAGCAGAAAAAGTATATGGCTTAGTTAGAAATTATTCTTATTAAGACCTCTTGTTCTTAAAAATATGCAGGCACACTAACATCCTCGCTCCCAAAACAGAAGAAAATTAACCTCTCTCTCATCTAAAATTATGCACTCTACTAGAAGCATCTGACATAATTTCAGACACCACTAATGTCTTGGTTGTGCATCTGTTCATAGATAACTGGCCCACATGGGATAGTCATCAGACACTGCTCTTGGTGTCGACTCAGTGATCACAGTGGGACGAGTCATTGACAACACAGTGCTGTGCATGTTTGTTCGGGGGGGGGGGGACATGCATTCACCAGGGCTTATTCTTAGGTGAATGAGCATCGGCCTGCATTTCAGGATGTAGCCCAGTTAAATTAAAATATATGAATTTGAGTATGTCAATATTGGGAAACTGGTTAAGAAATATAGAGGCAGCTTTCCTGTTTTAGCAACTACTTTATTTGTTGACAAGCTTTGGGAACAAAGATGATATGAACAAAAACATTTGAAAAAAAAGAAGTGAGAATCCATAGATATTTACTAGAATTACAAAACAGCTATGTAACCATGATCATTTGTGTGTAGATTTATTTAACTTTGAAAAAAAGTTATATTTTAATAAAGTCAGTAACTTTGATCCTTATTGACCAGTAAAAAGAATACATTGAAAGACTTCTAGTCATTCTACCTAATCCCCCAATCCTCCCCTCCCCCGGTGCTTTCAAGTCAGTACTGATTCCTGATGATTGCCTGGACAAATCCCTGCAGTCGTCTTGGCAAAATTTTGGAAGTGATTTGCCATTGCCTCCTTCTTAGGTCTGTGAGAGCGTGATTTGCTCAAGACTACCCAGTTAGCTCTAGGTCTCAGGCAGAACTAGAATTCATGACCTCTCAGTATCTAGCCTATTGTCTTAAAGGCTCACAGAGATAAGGCAATTGAAGGCAAACTCTCCATTCTATAATTGAAGAAGCTAGCAAGGTGGAATTGAAGGCTTTGCACTGAACTAAATTAAGTTCTGTAATGAAAATGTATTATACACAATGTAATTGTGATCAATCAAGAGTAAACTGAAACCTCCTTGTCCCTTAGCACTGGGGATGTTACCTAGTTTTGGTAATGAAATGCCTGCAAGAAAACAACCAAGCTCAGAGAGCTGCAAGGACCCCTCATTTCAACCCCGAGCTACAAATGTCCTCCTTTATTGGTACATATACATTGATAGCTGATATTTAAAATTGGTTTTCTTTATTTTATAATAATAATAAAGTTGGAAGGGACCTTGGAGGTCATCGAGTCCAACCCCCTGCTCATGCAGGAAATCCTATACCAGGGGTAGTCAACCTTGGCTCTTTTATGACTCGTGGACTTCAACTCCCAGAATTCCTGAGCCAGCACAGCTGGCTCAGGAATTCTGGGAATTGAAGTCCACGAGTCATAAAAGAGCCAAGGTTGACTACTCTTGCCCTATACCATTTTGGACAAATGGCTGTCCATAGTTCCAAACTGTTCAGTCTCAATAGAGTAATAGGTTATCATGGATCTAATTTAAACATTCATGTAAGGGAAGTATTTTTAAAAATTAATTAAGTTTAACAGTCTATCATGAATCAATAGCCTATTGTTAGCCACCAATGATGGACTGTTAAGCTTAACTAAAATGCTTTAATTAAGCAGAAAAGTGTTTTCAACAATAAATGCATGATAAAATAAATAACCCTGAAAAACATTTGATTATTTATTAAATGTTAATTACAGTTAATATTTTTAAAAAATAATTGATTATTTATTTCTATTATTATATATAATCTAAACACCTCTATAAACTAGGTTACAATTGTATTAAAATGTATATATTTTTTAAAAAAGACTAAATTACTATCTATATTTAAAAAACTACATAGAAAAAGGAAAAGAAAACATATATTAAAATGAATATGAAAGCAGAATCATGCCAGAACCTGAGCAACACTGTGCATGAATAAATACAAATATACATAAAATCAAAAGTTACCATGCTTAATTATGACAACATTTCTCCTTAACAAACTAAATCATTGCAACACATGTTGAAGTGCTTATAGAAATACCCAGCTGCAGAGGCGTAGCGTGGGGGGTGCAGGGGGGGCCGGCCGCACCGGGCGCAACATCTGGGGGGGCGCGCTCACACTCGCAGCTCTCTGCCCCTGCCTGGCTCACTCACTCTCTCTGCAGTGCTGGCTGTGCGAATCCGATCCGAGCCGCCGGGTCGCCGCCCACTGTGGAGGGGGGGGGCGCAAATTACTTGCCTTGCCCCGGGTGCTGACAACCCACGCTACGCCACTGCCCAGCTGATAGCACTTAACGTCCAGGAAAAGTGCTCATGTAGACAGACGCTGAGTGGCACCTATCTAGGCAGTATTTGAATAAATTGTCCAAGTAGATCAGGATATTGAGTCAAACATTATGGGGCAGTAGTTCCGAAGGAAAGCAGGTAAGGAAATACAAAGTTACAGTACAGAACACAGTTTCAAATGGCCAAGCAAGCAATTTCAGAAGACTAGTCTATAAATAAAAGTTAAGTGGTCAGAAAAAAAGAAGTTTGTTTTCTCGTTAAGGAGGAAGTCAGTATTCAATTTTCAATTGCTCCAGATATTTTGTATTTCATGTCCAATATCCCGCCATTACCAGTTACCTCCATCCCTATCTGCAAGTCGAATGTTACTAGATTGCTCAAAAGTGGTAGTCTTTCCTAGCTCAGAATTCACAGATACTTGGTCTGATGTTGTACAGAAGTGACGCAAAGTGCTCATCTTTCTTCTCTTTGCTTCTCTCTCAGGCCCACTCCTCATCTTCTTCCAGGGATTCATTTCCTCTTCTGTAAAAGCTAGCAGTGCTTTTTACATTTGATATGCAAAATGCAGTCTGGAAACTGAAGAATTCAGGGCCACGGAACCCAAAGGCTGGACTGGAGAGAGTCTGGATTTCATAAATAAATTGGCTTTCATAAATAATAAAAGTAACTTATGAATGTATGATATTTTTCAAGCATTTTTACTATCAAGCAGCCAATCTGTTCTGCTGCTGATGGTCTACCACAGCCATCCCTGTAATTCACATTAATCAACAAATCTTCTTTCTAAAAATAGGGCAGACAACCCTCAGAACCAGTTATAAGTTGGTAAGTAGACTATATCTGACTTCCTAAAATCCATGAAATTGTCTTAGCTTGCTCTTACATTTACTTTCCCCCAGCCTTAATTTGCAGTCCCTCCAGCTTTATCTTCCTTTTGACTTTATCATGCTGTTCTTTCCACATAGCACATTTGTGTTGTGTAACTGATTTCATACACACATACTAGATGATCCATGACTCATTGGATCATTGTTTCAGAGATATTTCCTTACCTAAATTGATAAACAGAATTGCTACGGGTGGGCCAAAAAGCAATGGGAGTAGGAGCGACTTCTGACTTCCTGCCAGGTTCCCCATTGACTTTGCTTCTCAGAAATCATGATCATGTGACCACAGCTTCAATGCTTCAAGCCACTTCAGTCCTTATTTACCAATCAATGTGAATATGTGCTACAGTTGGATATTATAAACAAGATATTTCAAATAATTTAAATCTCAGGCTTATCCAAAAATCTTAGTTTCAACCCAATAACTGAATATGTTTGCTTTTAAAAGCATTGGTGCCAAGGTAGTTCTCACATTTTCTTTTTAAGATAAATATTTTCAAAATGTCATAATCACTTAAAAAAGGAATTCTACTGGGAATTAAGAAACATATACTTCATATATTAAAACCACATCAGCTTAAGACAATTTGCAAGTTAACATGTTAGGTTGCTAATATATATTGAAAACTTGATTCTTGTCTAAAATGAATGATGAAAGGAAAGACAAAGAGAATCGGTCAATAATATATTTCTCAAATATAATATATTTTTCAAAAAAGATGTATGTGATCAACAAGTAGTTCATTTCCTTATGTCTGCTTCATTGGTTTTAGTAAAATCAAAGGTAATGTATGTATCAATTCAGACAATTCTGATAATACTTACTGGAAAATTAGTATCCATGGTTAATGTTTTCTGGAAGAAACACAAGGAACATACATATATGAAATAGAGAAGTATATTTAAATATAGCAGTTTTCAGTGCTACAGAAGAGCATTTCACTGCACAGATGCTGATATTTACACTGTAGTTCTTACTATCTCAGCCAAATAAAATTGCTGAAAGCAGAATGACTATATGTTCCAGAATTGCCACTAGGAACAATAATGGTAATGCTATGCTGCATCTTAACTGTGTATCCTAATCAGTGAAAGATGAGATTGCTATTTCCTGTTTTTCAAATCTTGTCATTTTTTTGATGTCCGAGAAGGCTATCATAATAATCTAGGCATTCTAAACATATTTTGGAAGGTATACATATTGGCAATTGTGATTTTCTTTTCGTAAGAAATGGGTCTGGTTAGCAAGTGTTTCTCAACCTGGGCAACTTTAAGATGGATGGACTTCAACTCCCAGAATTCCCCAGCCAGCTTTGCTGGCTGGGGAATTCTGGGAGTTGAAGTCCATCCATCTTAAAGTTGCCCAGGTTGAGAAACATTGGGTTAACAGATTCATCGGCTACTGTTGGGAAAAGGAGAGGTTATGGATCCTACATTCAAGGAGAAAGGAAAAACTAAACCAGGTTGTTAGGGAATTCTGGGAACTGAAGTCCACAGGTCTGAAAGTTGCCAAGGTTGAACAGCCCTGATCTAAACTGACCTTTAATGCAATGTAGCCACTGTGATCTGCTTAAAAGTTGGATTCTGGTTATATTATGTTTTTTTTAATTAAAGGTTCCCAGATTATTTGTATTTATGAAGAGCTGATATTATCATCTGTCTTTGCTCTTTGAAATCATTACCCTGAGCAATAACCTAGATTATATCATTTGGGAGATTTTCATAAATAAAAACCATTAGTAGTTGTCCATATCCTTATGGAATATCTCTTTCAAGAGGCAGGCCTATATAGCACTCTACGACAGCTTTTGAACACTTCTTGCCAACCTACCTGGATACTAAAGCATTTGGATAGAGGAAGAAGCAGAAATAATTGATTAAATCCAGGTAGAGGTTTTTGAGTAAATCTTTCACATTTCATTCAAAAACATCTATTGGGATTTAATCATACATATTCATACAATGTAACAAAGTAATACTAATTCTTGGAAAGGCAATCTTAATTTGTTGCACTTTTTGCTCCTTCTTGTAATAAAATACCAGAATTAAATAAATAATATGTGCTCTTTTAATTAAAATTTATCACCCTCCCTCATTAATCAAAACCTGGTTCCCATGCTTCAGAAGGAAACTCTACACTTCTCAAATGTACATTTCTGCCAGTAACCAAAACATGCAAGTACTTTGTGCATAATAAATAAAATTAGTAGTAAAGATTTTATAATCAGTTATAAACTTTATTTTATATGTACTTATAATTATTTATGTTTTATTAGATTTTTAAAATAAAAAATGCACTTCTTTGCACATTTTGTTGAATTTCAGACAAGACTTAATTATTTTGCTACATTATGTTGTGTAAGACATCTGCTGAAGTGGATTAGCTCCTTGTTTAACAGTTTCATTAACATTTTTAAAATAGCTTCGTTAATATCAAGTTTTTTTCTGTTTTCATTTAAGGAAGATTATGCTAAGAATTTAAAACACTTCACTTCAGCACTGTGGCTAATCCTGTTCACTTGACTTATTTTTCTAGCAAGCATATGCAAATGCTGCTTTATAAAGCTCTCTATTGTGAAACATCAATACTGTTATTTACCTTGTTCAGTTCACTCACAATTATGGAAAGTTAAATATTAGTCTTGTCCACTGAAGGCTATTTTGAAGAATAAGAAATGAAAGAAAATGATTGTTAACCATCTCTCTCTAACAGTGGTATAAATACAGTGAAAGCAGACAAGGCAATTGCCTTAGGCCTGAAGGCCTTGCTGGATATCCCTTGTTTTTGTTCACTTCATGTTTTTTGACTTCAGTGAACATAATTACTCATGATAAAGCAACCAATCATATTTGAGGAATAAAAATCCAGAGTGTCAGACTTTTTTTTAACAGCAATCAGTATTGGAGATGATCCATCCAAGAAAACAGGTCTCCTGAACTCAGTTTAATAAGATTTACTAGATCAATTAAAGTTACAACACAAAAATTCTATCTAATACTTTTCTTTCAAATGAGAAATCTCTATTTAGGTGAATTAATACAGATTCAATTTTCACTGTTGCTCCTGAGTTGGCTGTTGAACTGGAGATTAGAGCAATGTGAGGAATTTGAGATTTTTCATCAAAACAACTTAGCCTTATTTGGATTAGGTATAATAATAATAATAATAATAATAATAATAATAATAATAATAATAATAATAATAATAATAATAATAATAATAATAATAAAGTTGGAAGAGACCTTGGAGGTCATCGAGTCCAACCCCCTGC
This sequence comes from Protobothrops mucrosquamatus, assembly GCF_001527695.2. Lineage (NCBI taxonomy): Eukaryota > Metazoa > Chordata > Lepidosauria > Squamata > Viperidae > Protobothrops > Protobothrops mucrosquamatus. Next base: position 1,282,142 of record NW_015386356.1, read on the forward strand.
TCAGGCAGGAAACCCTATACCATTTTAGACAAATGGCTGTCCAGTCTCTTCTTAAAAACATACAGTGTTGGAGCATTCACCACTTCTGGAGGCAGGTTGTTCCACTGGTTAATTGTTCTAACTGTCAGGAAGTTTCGCCTTAGTTCTAGGTTGCTTCTCTCCTTGATTAGTTTCCATCCGTTGCTTCTTCGTCCTGCTTTCAGGTGCCTTGGAAAATAGCATGACTCCCTCTTCTTTGTGGCAGCCCCTGAGATATTGGAACACTGCTATCATGTCCCCCCTCGTCCTTCTCTTCATTAAATGACATACCCAATTCCAGCAGCCTTTCCTTATATGCTTTAGCCTCCAGTCCCCTAATCATCTTTGTTGCTCTTCTCTGTACTCTTTCTAGAGTCTCAACATCTTTTTTACATCATGGTGACCAAAACTGGATGCAGTATTCCAAGTGTGGCCTTACCAAGGCATTGTAAAGTGGTATTAATACTTCACGTTATCTTGATTCTATCCCTCTATTAATGCAGCCCAGCACTGTGTTGGCCTTTTTGGCAGCTGCAGCACACTGCTGGCTCATGTTTAAGTGATTGTCCGAGGTCCCTCTCACAGTTACTACTATTGAGCAAGGTACCCCCTATACTATACCTGTATATTTGGTTTTTCTTGCCTAAATGTAGAATCTTACTTTTTTCACCATTGAATTTCATTTTGTTAGATAGCACCCAGTGTTCAAGTCTGTCCAGATCCTCCTGTATCCTAAGCCTGTCTTCTGGAGTGTTGGCTATTCCTGCCAGCTTGGTGTCATCTGCAAATTTGATGATTTCCCCATCTATCCCCTCGTCCAAATCGTTGATGAAGATGTTGAAGAGCACTGGGCCCAGAACAGAGCCCGGGGGCACCCCACTACACACTTCCCTCCATGTAGATGCAGTTCCATTGAGGACCACATGCTGAGTACGGCCGGTCAGCCAGCTATGGATCCATCTAGTGGTGATGCTGTCTAACCCACATTTTTCTATCTTATCAAGTAGTGATCTACTTTATCAAATGCCTTACTGAAGTCCAAGTAAATTATATCCACAGCATTCCTCTGATCCACTAATTTTGTCACTTGTCAAAGAATGCAATAAGATTTGTCTGGCATGATCTGTTTTTGTCAAACCCATGTTGGCTTTTAGTAATGACTTTGTTTGCCTCTAGGTGTTCGCTGATTTGTTGTTTGATTATCTTTTCCAGGATCTTCCCAGGTATTGAGGTCAGGCTGATAGGTCTGTAATTTTCTGGATCCATTTTTTCCCTTTTTTGAAGATGGGAACTACATCAGCTCTTTTCCAGTCCTTTGGTAGTTCCCCAGTGCTCCAGGCTCTTTGAAAAATATGGTTCAATAATTCTGAGATCACATCTGCCAGTTCCTTGAGAACCCTGGAGTGTAATCCATCTGGTCCTGGTAATTTGAACTCGTCTAGGCTGGACAGGTGCTCACTTACCGTTTTCTTGCCTATCTTAACTTGCGTTTCTGTTCTGTTTTTTATGGCACTATTTTTGGTAGGTTGGTCTGTTTTTTCCCTTTGTGTATAAGTTAAAGTAGAGCGGGACTTTGGCAAAATTTCAATACCCTAACCACATAATGGTACTTTTCAAGTCGCTTAGTGACCTCTTTCTTGATCCTGTCTGCCTCAAGAGGATGGCAAGTAAATACAACGTGGTTTCATTGGCAGAAAACTCAGAAAAAATAACCAGTTAAGAGAATGATTTCATTGATATAATAGGAATCACTGCGGTATAACTAATTGTATTATTGAACCTTTCTACCACATCTGGTTTGGTATAGTACCTGCATTTTCTGGTAAAAAATGGAAACAATTAACTTCAGTGAAACTGATCATATTGGAGTTTGGAACGTAGTTCCAAGCTGTGAAGACATTTACTCTGCTAGAAAGTGCTCCTTGCTTTGTGCTGCATAATTTGAGGGCTCTTAAATACATGTCTTTCATGAAATGGGTATGGGCCTTAACTTTATAATCAGTGTTTGAGTTATAGTATTTGTTAGATTTATATCCTGCCATAACTTCTGGAGCGCAAGGCAATATCATAGCACTTTCTCCTCCAATTCTTCCCCCGAGTAACAGTCCTGTGAGATTGGTTGTAAGAGAGAGTAAGTGGCCTAAAGCCACCAGTAAGTATCCATGATGGAGGTGGGCGTATGCAGGGGTTGTTAAGTTAGACCAGGGATGGGCAACCTTGGCTCTTTTATGACTTGTGGACTTGAACTCCCAGAATTCCTAAGCCAGCGTGTCATAAAAGTCATAAAAGAGCCAAGGCTGCCTACCCCTGAGTTAGACACACCCAGTTTTATAACCTGTGTTGCTACAGTTGTTAACTGTATCAACTTTGCTTGTTAGAAGCTGGCTGGGAAGTCACAAATGGTGATCACATGACCCCAGGACATTGCAACCATCATAAATACATGCCTGTTTCCAAGTGTGTGAATTTTCATCATGGGGCTGTGAGATGCTGTGATAGTCATAAGCGTGAGGACTGGTAAGTCACTTTTTGCAATATCATTATAACTTCAGATAGTCACTAAACAGATAATTGTAAGTCAAGGACTAACTGTAATAGTATATGAAATGACTGTGAATTTTAGAAAGTGGGAGATCATAAATTCAAGTCCCACCTTAGCCATGAAAATCAGGTGGGTAACTTTGGATCAGTCACTCTTTCTCTCAGCCCAATCCACCTCAAAGGGTTGTTGTTGGGGGGAAAATAGGAGGAGGAAGGTGTGCTGGATATGTTTGTCACTTTGTGTTATTTGTAAAAAAATAATAAAAGCAGGATAAAAATAAATTTTAAAAACAGCATAACCAAAGGCAAGCAATTCTAGGAGTGGTAGTTCTGTAACATATGAAGGGTTGTAGAGAAATTGAGAACTTCTAATTCCAAAAGCTGCATTTCAATTTAAGCCATACAGGGAAAATGCCTCATTTAATTGAACCAAACAATGTTGAAAATGAATAAATGTAGCTTATTTCTCCATGTGCTTCTGCAGAAGTAGATCTTACTAGGTTGCCCTACTTTATGGCAACCTATGTATGACTTGATACTCCTATTGAAGAAGAAGCCTACTGGAGCTGTGATCATTTTGTGCAGTTTTCTTTTGATTCCCTTTTCTTGTTTCATAAAGGAAAGATGAGGGAAGAACTGTTTAAATTAGTAAATCTCTGTCTTAAATGCTGTTGGGTGTTGGTTATATAAAACTGATTTCCACCCATTGACAGGGTATGAGTGTAACCATGGTAACACTTGTAACCCTAGTTTCATACTGGGTACAGGACAAATAATGCTATGTATAGATATAGATGTACTGTATTTAATTAAATGTCATTTATTGAAAATGACAACTGAAAATTTAACTGATTCTCTTCTCGTCTCTGGGCAGAATCTCGTATCATCTGTGTTCTAGCTCAGGTGGTACTAGCTACTATAGAGTGAATGCCCAACATTTCAGGTCAGTTCTAAGTCTAATCTACTCAAATTGCACCGTACATCCCTCTGCATCTACACTTGTTTCCTATTTATATACAGTTTATACTGAAGACTATTGCCTATATGTCTTTCTGGAGTGGCGTTTTCTTCATCAGGCCATCGGAACTGCCTTATTTAGGGCTTAAGAATCATGTGTGGACAACCTCTTTTGACCTACAGCCTGCATTTTTTAATGACTTGGCTTTTGTAAGCTATAGAATTCTATCTGCTGGCAGGATGAAGCCCTGCCATGCTGCTGGGTCGAATATTTTTGTCTTTGTGGAGAGTTGGTGTTTTTAAGTGTGTGTGTGTGTTTTGCTTTGCAGAGGCTTAACAGATAAATTGTTAATACTATTTTTGCTTTTAAATAGGGAATTGGGTTTTTATCATTTTATTTAACAATATTATAGGTTGCTTCAATACACACACACACTATGGCAGCATGCAACAATTCAAAATATAATACAATTTTAAGACACAATTAAAATAATAGTGCTTATGAATTTGGTTACCCAAACCAAGCTGGCCATTTGCTGCCAATTTAAGGGCAGCTCTGCCCCAAACCATGGTTCTCAAAATGAGAACTGTAGACAAGTGACTCTTTGGGATCAAGTTACTCTTCTCTGTTTTAAAAGATGTGCTGTACAAGTAGTGCTGCTTTGTTGTTGATTCATTGTATATAAGTAATAATTACTATTATCACATGACAAACGTATTCATATGAATCCTGAAATCTATGGCTTCATGAATACAAACAGGTATTTAAACATAGCTTCACTGTATATAGTGTAATCTATTTAACAGTAAATAAATACTCTGAAGCCCTTTCAAATGGTAAGGAGGGGAATTATATGCTTTAGAATACTCTTGATTTCAAATTAGATGAGATATTTAAAACATATAGAGCTCAGGGTAATTTATTGTTTTTGGCATATAGTACATTATAATAAGATTTCAACAATGGTCATTTTATGGACTAGCCCCCAATTTTCAGTCCCATGGTTTATTGAATTAAATTAGTTTTATGGAGTCACACAGCACACTAACTCATACACTAACCAAACTTGCAGAGTGCAACAACACAGCTTTCCTCTCCATTCTTAATAGTTGTGACAAGAGCTACTAAACTTTAAGTACAGAAATATTTTTATTCCAAATATGATCTCTGCACTTTTTCTTTCAGTGTTGTACTTTTTAGTCTGTAAAGTTACAGGCAAGGAAAGACTTGATATTCTTTTAATCATTTTAACTTATTTTGGAAGTCTTTTCAATTGAAGTCTTGGTAAAAGTGTGTGTGTGAGTGAGTGTGATGGTGTGTATGTGTGTTTGGACAGTCAGTTTGGTGACTTTGGGCCAGTCACTTTTTCTCAACTCTATAAAGAGGCAATGGCAAACCACTTCTGAAAAACTTTGCTAAGAAAACTGCAGGGACTTGTCCAGGTGGTCCCCGAGAATTGGACATGACTGAACAAAAGAATATATACAAACATATACACAGACACATTTTCAAAGAGAAAATGCTGAAATCTGCAGGATGGAAGACTGAAGATCCCAAACTTCCTCTTAATGTATTTAAAATGTAGTACAAGCTTGAATCATGTTGAACAGCATATAACAGTAACATATAAAATTATGTAGTGGTGCAACCCCCCAGGGTAAATAAAAAATTTAACATGACCTTGTAAAGACTTTGTTCCTGCAATATTGTCTTTTATGAAAAATTCATATACTCCACTCATAGTTTCTGTTGATCTTTTTCTATTTATATTTTCCTGAATATAAATGATAGTATTTGAAATGATGGACTTTGGAAAGTTATCAAAGCACATGCTATCCAAGCGTGTTTATTATTTATTATTATTATTTATCTATATCATTCAATACCACCTCAGTCCAAAGGAAATCTAAGTGACTCAAAAAGGTCAGCTAATATATTCTGTAGTACCCTAGGATTTCTTCCCTACCCTATTGCCCTTTGGGTTGTAGACAGGAGTTACACATTTCAGTGTTATATGTGAAAAAACTACCTGGTCTCATCTCTGACATGCTGTTTTTCTATCATCAGGCAAGAGTTCATATCTATTAAATCCTGTCTGCAGACATACAGGCTAGGAAGACATTCTGCTTATTTCTATTATGCATTTGTATAGTAGTTATTGTGAGATAACCTGGAAAAGGGTTGCTAAGGTTTATTACTATTTGTTCAAGATAACACTAAAGACTGAAGCAAGCAATTTGAAAGAGAAGTATGATGAAATAATAGGTATTTCTAGGGACAAAATAACAGATGGAAATTACAGGCATGCCCTTGAATATAACAAGAGAGTTTGGCCTGCTTGATCCAAGATTTTATTTTCATAGTAACTGAACAGGTGATTATAAGAAACCTTCAAGGAAGAACATAAGAGCAATATGTCTGACTCCCAACTGATAATCCAGGATAAATTGCTTCTAGCACTGACGGTAAGGTATAGCTGTGCTGGCAAAACATCACAAGGAGTCTTTACCAGGAATCTTTACCCCCAGAAATGTTCTAATTCCCTTTTATACCACCCAAACTGGTAGCCCATTCAACATGCACCACTGTATGACATGAAGTAATTCCCTATTTTGTACAGCAGAAATGATGCTGACCCTTTGGCTACCATCTGCCTGCAATTTACCTACAACTATGACACATTTTCCAACAAAGGTCTCTGTTGTTTTCCCCAGGAGGCCTCTGAAGTTTATTCATTGCTTGTCTAGCAAATCCTAAATGCTTCCTTGCTCTGAGCACAATGAATTCAGGCCAGCTATCAATAAATCCCTCGTTCAAAAGTCCATTTTTATTTTGCTAGGATTATGCTATAACTATGCTAACATTTTACTACCCCTATAATACTTGGAATCCATCACAGTACTTGGCATCTTGTCCTTGATTTTGTTTATTATTTATTTTGCTCCAGTGGCTGAATTGTTATTAACCTCTTTAAAAATAAATCTTACTGGGCTATTTCCAGTTTCCAGCAAAATCACTTTGAGTCATGAAGTCATTTCCATTTGAGGTTGGGAGAGCTGGTTTCCTCTTGCACATTAAATGGCCACATCAGGCAATTGTCGTAGAAGAGGATGAGTCATCTTCTTATATTGTAAGAAATTTATATTCCAGGATATTAGATAGCTGAACTGGCAACAGGGCCTGTGCAACAGAGCTCATGGAAAAAAAGTCTATCTAGGTGGTTGCTAAGAGTCGAAGATTGCTTGATGGCACATAATTAATCAATCTTGGGCAACAGGGCCAGTTCTGCTATTGGGTGGGTTCAGACAACTGCTTCATATGGCAGGTATTGGGACTAGAGAATGGCACTGAAGCAGACAGCCATCTCTGTTGTAGAACTTGGTTTGTATCCCTTAAAATTATATATTCTGATAAAATGTAGTGAAAGGTATTGGTCTGTCAGAAGTTTTCAGGTAAGACCAAACTAAATCAAAACTGGCTGGATTCATACATCATGATATGCAAGATTTTGTGAGAAAAGCACTGTATGTGACTTTTGAGAAGATTGATGGGGTCACATTCTCAAAAATAGTGGGTGAGGCCAGGACAAATACTAAGTTTGTCATTTAAATGTCATTTAAAAATTAAATTATTCATCATATTCTCTTTTGCCACATATTTAATTATTTTCCCCTTGATTACTTTACCATCTATCATGTTAAAAAAATCTCCAGATGACAGCAACTTTTAGAGATCTCTAGGGATATCTCCAAAGATTCTCATGAGCCACATACTATTCTGGGCCTGAAATTCTCCAGCTCTGCCACGAACCACGGCTCATGAATTATGATTGGATTCATACAGCTCACTAAGGCAAAATAAAAAGAAAGCACATTGTATCATAGTGTAATATAGGAGCCCAACAGTCATCTCCAAATATTAGAGTCAACTGAAGCCTCAAACATCTGGTAGAACTTGATCTTTTAATGCACTTGTGCCATACATAGTTAGGTCAAATTAGTAAACTGAGAAATTGAAGGAGAATATATAGAGAATAAAGAGAAATGAATTGCACAGATTTATCTTTCTCAAAGACTAAGGTGAAATTGGTTATATTTTCTTGTAATATCTTATTTGCATTCACAAGGCTCAGATACAGATGCACATTAGTTGTAAATGTATTAGACATTAGTGATGAGAGATACATTTTAATGTTTTCTCTGGTTATTATCGTCAGTTTTTAGTAGCAAGCAGATGCCTCGTTACATAAAGATGTTTTTCATTTTTAGAGTCTGCAGTAACAAGTCAGTGTGGGAATCTTTTACTAACACTTACAGTCAGAAAGAAAGAGGTAGCTCAGCTCATTGCATAAGTTTGTGGGAAGTGAAAGTTATAGCATTTTAGGAATCTTCCAGACATGAGATATTTATTATTTTTTTAAAAAAACAGATCCCTAAAGAATCACTCATTCCCTTTCACGGAATTCCAGCAAGTACTTTTACATATACACATACACGTACATGTACATGTACGTGTATGTGTGTACATACATGTATGCATATATGTATATGTATGTACTGTATGCATATATGCATTCATGTATATGTACCTGCAATTTAGGACACCAAAAACTCTTGTCCATTTCCTTGTACTTTTCCATTGAAATGGATGGGAAATCTGCCTCTTAATATGATGGAAGGACAGCCTACATCTGTTCATTGTTTTGATAACTGTCATTCCTATCAGTGTGAGAAGTAACTTCACACATATCTTATGTTTGTAGGGATGGGGGAAACATTCTTCACTAGAGCCCAAGATAAAAGGCGACTCCTGTTTGGGAAAGAGGTCATGTCAACAAGTTCTCCCTGGGAACAAACAAATATCATAGCAGGCATTATCGCACAGAAGATCCTACAGTTTCTAATGTTTGATGCCTTTTTATTCACTTATTTAAACAAATTATTGAAACAACTCATATGGTCATCCATCTCAGTGCAGTGACTCTGGGAAGTTACCAATAATAAAGCAAAACATTAACGGTCCAAATAATTAAAAACAATAACAATGATAATCAATAGATGCACCAGGGGTCCAAAATTGTCTTTCCAATTTTATAAACAGACAACAGAGTTCACCTAAGATCTGAGGGAACGAACAGGTCTTTAATGTCTTGAGAAAGGCCTTCAAAGAATTGGAGCCATCGGAAACTCAGGTGGTGATAGATGCTGTTCCACAGGAAGGTGCAGTGACAGAGTTAACAGACTTAAGGTTGGAGTATAAGTCACGTACTACACTGTTTGTGTGTATAAGTAAACACACAGTATACCAGATGTCTAACACTGAAAATATACAGCTTGTGGCACATCGATAATGCTAGAATGCTTCAAAATGATTTTTAAAAAATGATTTATTAAAATCAATAGAACACTTATAACTTCTAAAATAGACCTCTTAAGAGTTCTAAACCATGAAATGCTAGATCAAAGTTGTTCTTTTTAAAGAAGGCTTTCAAGAGCTGATGAATAAATATCAGTTTACATTGACCAGATTCAGACAGATATTGTAACCAAATTCCTGACTTTGCTGCATTGTCATCAAAACTAGGCCAGAGATAGTAGTTTCCAGTGAGAAATGAAAATGAGCCTTCCCATAATCAGTTGCAGGCCTCTGTAATAAGGGAATGAGGAGGTACAATGGTTACGAAGTTGGAGGAAATGGGGACATAGTTACAGTTTAATGGAGAAACTATGACAGACTTGGGTTGAGCAAAGTGACAAATTTGGAGGTTTCAGTTAGTCCTTGTTTACTGACCTCTTGTTCAGCGATTGTTCAGAGTTAAAATGCAACTGAACAAGGAGACTTATTACTAGTCCTCAAAGTTGTAGCCATTGCAGCATCCTTTGGTTACATGATTGCCATTTGTGACCTTTGCTGCCAGTTTCTGACAAGCAAAATTAATGGGGAAGATGACAAGAGACTCACTTAACAACTGCACTCAGAACTGATGTGATAAGTTGGCATGGTCATATGATATTTCACTTTATGACCATGTCATAATTTTGCTAATACACTTGTGGTTGATCATTGTATGTTATAATAAGCATTGGTGCCCATTCCCATTATATTATTACCACTTTTATGTGTATAAAGATTTTCATAAACAACATATCTATATTGATTATGTTGCCTGGGAATGCTGCAAACTTTAATTACAATAGGTTTGAATTGATTTGGGGAAAGTTGTGTTAAAGTTTCAAAGTCTGAGGCTGGACATTAATCTTGTAAACTATACAGGAATGTGCTTGGCATGTGGCTTGTTCAGTGCAAAGGGGATTGAGTTGAGTAATGTGTTCCTGTAGGATTTATCAGATTAACTATCAGGAACCAGAATCTGTTCTCCTTTAACCTATCTATTCAAAAGAGTCAGATCATAGGCTTGCAACATTCAAGGTATAGACTAAATGTACTTAATAGGAAGCAAGGACCCTTAATAGAATTAAACTTTATTTCCGAGTAAGAAATATTAGATTGCACCGCATGCCACTGATCCTAACACTCTTGATATCTAGAGCAGGCATATAAAATGGAGCTTCCATAGCCCAATTTTGGTGCTGGAGTGATAGAGACCGAGAAACAAAGAAAGAAAAAAATCCAAATCAGCAGAAGAGAAGAGGCAAAAATGTCAGTAAAATTATTTATCTGCATTCAATCATTCTCATACTCAACAAAAATATTAAAACAATATATTATCATATAATTAATGAGATGTGAGGTTAGAATATCTGAGATTAAAGAGGAAGTAAAATAAAGTTGAGATGCATATGCTTAGTTTAGTGTTTAAGACTGGGAGGGAGGTGCACTTACAGAACCACATATTATTTTAGGTCTCAGTTATAATGATTCATCATTGGTCTCTTGTAGTTTGAGGTTCTGTTTCTTCTCTATAAGGCTCTAAATCAGTGGTTCCCAAATATTTTAGACTCATAAAAATGATGGAGGACCCCAAAGAAGTTTGGTTTAAGTGAGTTATATTTACCAATATTTACTGTATTTTAAATTAAAAATAAGACATTTTAAAATATTTATTCATTTGACTTTGTGGTCCCATTGAAAGGGTCTTAGAGAGACCCTTCAGTCTCCAGATCACATTTTGAAAACCACTCTTCTAAATGGTTTGGGGTCATCATATCTGAAAGATTATCTTCTCTCATATGAACCTGTTCTTAATTTATTTTATTCAGGGGCTCTTTGTTAGCAAGATCTAATATAAGTAGATCTTTCACTCTTCTGCCTAATGAAAACTCAAAGAAAAATGTAAGCAAATGTGTATTAATAATTAATAACAGTACTGCATATTTGGATTCAGTAGCAATCATGTAAATTCATTTACTTTATGTGAGTTTGGAAGTCATCATTCATATACTGAAAATCTGAATTGTAAACTGGAACAAACCAAATGAAAACTAAAATTATTTCCATACTAAGTGCAGCCAAAAAAAGGGGGGAATCAAATGGGAAAAGTGAGAATCATTATAATTTTCATTATTGTTGTTGCCTTTGGAATGATGTTCTGTTTTTGTTTCCTGCACTAACTGTTATGAAAGCTTTAAAACAATAAGTCTTTAATTTCCTGGTCCATGGCATGGTGTTGATGGCATATGGGAAAGTTTGAATCATAGTATCTCCCACACTCCTTGATTCTCCTATAATGGATCTCTGATGTTAGTAAAAGCTAACGAGGTGAATCAGGGAGTTGTCATGTGCTGTTCAGGGAGACTGAAACCTTCAAAATGACATCTAAGAACTTTGGACTGAGACCAAAAAGCTTGATGACAGCCCTGGATCTGGCATGTATAACAGCCCTTTCATTTGATTTTAATGGGGGAAGTAGTTTTTAAAAATCCGAAGCAAACAAACAAGGATATTGTACCCTTGTTCATTGACATTGGGTAATTTTTACACACACAGATTAAATTTGTCTGATCCGTTATGAAGAACATTTCTTTTAAGAATTAACAGTAAGGAAACAGATTAAAATATATTGACATATATGTGACACTTAAAAAAAAGAAACAGAATGTGATAGCTTTCTTCCTAGTTGGAATTATCCATTAGCAGAATAACATCTGTTCTGTACGACAGAGGTCCCCAACCTTTTGGGCACCAGAGACCGGTTTCGTGGAGAGAGGTTTTTCCACGGACCGGAGGGTGCGTGGTTTTGTGTGCTGCCTGGATCCCGCAGATGGGGCTTTGCTTGTTTGTGTGGATCGGTTGCTGGCATGACACTGTCCAGTACTGGTCCAGGCATGACACTGTCCAGTATTGGTTGGGGACCCCTGCTGTAGGACCTATGTTAGCTGCCAGTTGATATCCAAGTCCAATTGAAAGTGCTATAAAACCCTTGTTTTGGTTCAGTTTACTCCCAGAACCATTTTCTTCAGACAGAATCAGCTCACTATACAAGGCCTTAAGTAGACAGAGAACACTTACTTTGCCTTACATTGATAGTGTTTCAAAAATTATTAAAAGAGTTCCCTTTAAAAGAGTATTTGAATTGGACAAGTTCTACTAACAATTTCAGTTGCCATTTTATTAATAGTTTTTTTTATTTTAATAATTTACTTCTTATGGTCTTATGAGTATTTTATGATGTTTTATTGTGATTAGTGTAAGCCATCTAGAAGAACGACAAGAGGCAGCATATAAATATTGATAATTGCCATGATATTTAACATAAATTCAGATCATCCAAATAAAAAGTAATAAAATCCTAAGCAGAAGTTTCAGTTTTCAGACAAAACTGGGTACTTTCAAATAGGTGAAATGAATCCGATGTAATATTTTTGGTATATTTATTGACAGCAAAGTATTTCTGTATCTGCTGCCAAAATAACTCAACATTTTAATAAGGAAAACAAGCAAAACATCTCGAACGAGGTCCTTACATTGACCTGAAGTTATTTATCTCAGGATTGAGAATTGGTTGAAGCTAACCTTTGCCTTCCTTCAAACATTTGTACACTTGTTGGGATTAGATGCTGCCTCAGCATGATTGTTCCTGTTCTGGTTGCTGCCCAGATCCAGGCCAGTCTCCAGGTTCTGCTGCTAAGCATGTTGCTATTGAGCTTTCGAGCTGAACCCCCAATAGAGCTTCAGGCAGGAATTATACCACAATGGACTGCTTAACCTAGCTTGTGGCCCTAGCAGTTGATTATCAGTCCTTTGGCTTGCCTGTAATGATTGTAAATGCCCAGGCGTCACTTCCTGCTTCCTCTTTTGTTTGCTGTCTTCCTATTGCCTTTCCCCCTACACATCTATAACATGCTCTGTGTTAGCTTTTTCTTTTTTTGGCTAAGGGCTGGGGTGGAGTGAGGCTGCCTATGGACGCTGGTACCTTCCTGAAATGCCATCATCCTCAATTAGCCAGATGTCTGGAATGTCAGCAAATTGGGGGAGGGAGGATTAATGAGCTCATCTCAGGTTTCTGGGCTTGTAACCTTTATGGCCCTTTGGGAAAAGGGATGAGCTGAGCCTAGCCTTAGGGAAACAGGCTGCGAAGCATTTCTCCTTGGCTGCTGCTCCTTTTCCTAAACACAAACCCCAAAATCAGGTTCACTTTCTCACATACCTTCCCACTTTCTTTTCTGTCCTTTTCCCCCTTGACATTCTTCTGTTGGTATAGTTGGTTTTCTCTTTGCTTTCCTGGGGGGGGGGAATACTTTATCTGCTGTGTGGTTTATGGTAAGCCTATATGGTTGCAATGCTAGGTATCACCTGGTCAAACATCCATTGCTATTCCTCATTTGAAAATGAAAGTGAGGGATTGGTGATCTGTTACCGCTGTGAATTGTGTCCCCCATAAATATACTAGAAAGGCCTCTATGGACCATTCTACAGCTTAGGCCTGTGATTGGATCCACAGATTATACTAAACTATAACATACTTTGTTTGAGTTTAGCTTAACCAATCTATGTTTAGTCACACAGTTAGTATTGATTTTAGTTTTTAGTTTATTTGTTTATAGTTTATGGTGTTATTGGAACTCAGTAGAGGCTTTCTAAATATACTATGGTTAACAAATTTGCAGTTTGATGCAGTACACGAGCTACTCTGAACATTTTTCAAGTATGATAAAGTTGTTGTTTTTTTAGGGGAAAAAAACTATGGCTGAGATAAAACAGATCCTCTAATTCACAATCCTATCTGTTATCCCTGGGTGCAGTGGGATAGAGATGGAGTAGTATAAGCAGAGGGAAAGGAAAGGAGTTTAGCCAGAGAAGCATTGATGTTGCATTAAAGTAACAGCAAAAGCATTTTGGAAAGGGTGATGCACAGATTACTTAAGGTCAGTCACAACATAATTCCCAAATGAAATTGGCAATATCTGTGTTAACCTCACCCAATCTACAAAGCACTGCCTTTATTCTGCATTGATTATACATGTTGTTAATTACATCACACCATATAAAATACAATAGTATTATGCTGTCTACTATTCATAGCATGATTTCTAATTACTGTACCAAGCCATCCACAGAGGGAGATCACAATGCATGTAAAAAGAGGTGGGGCATCGCTCACATGGTTATGATACCATCTTGACTTTTTTAACCTCCCCTTTGGACACCTCTGAACATCTGTGATTATATTGCGGGAATGGGAGGCAGACAGTGAGATTATAATGACTTGAAACATAAGCTACCAGAGACAGCATTGGGGAATGTAAGATTCCAGAAAACTTCCCTATCGTGCTATGAATAGCAGATAGCATAATACCTAATGTTTTTTTATACAAGGTGATATAATTAACAAGATGTATGATCAATGCGGAATAAAGGCAGTGCTTTGTAGACTGGGTGAAGTAACATACAGTAGCTATTGCCAATTTCATTTCCTCACAATATTTGCAATAAGTATATTTGTTCAAAATCATTCAGTATACTTTTTTGATGATTTCCAAAATGAATAGACAGGTTGTGTGGTTCAGCAAACCACACAAAGCTGTGTATGCCACTCACTATAGCTTAGGAAGAAGGTACACAGCTCATGTATGAATCCTTCCATGCTCTGTAGAAGCATCACTCTTTTCTTTACTGTTTCCTTTCAGGGCACAGGGCACTTCATATCTGCTTTCCCTTGTTTTCTGACCATGCAATCCTTTACCAAGGAAAAAAAACCAGCAGTTTCTTAAAAACAATACTGTACCTATTGAACACAGTTGGATTGATTACAAAGCTCATTGACCAAATATGGTACCACTTCTTTTATGCCAATTGTGCAGCATTGGACTCCAATTACATATCCAAGATGTACAAGTTACAACAAAATTATTCTCCTCGTGAAGTTACAGGGTTCAAAGATAGTAGAGCTTCTGTACTGCCGTAAATTGATCTTCCTTGGTTTCTCTGAATTCTATCTGTGAACAGACATGGATTCTCCTTGCAAATGGTGAGAACTGGCTTGATGTCAGATTTTTATCTGACCCCTTTGTCTAAAACATGCTGACTAAAAAGTAGGCTTTGGGTAGTAGGAATAACTTGTTTTTCCCCCCTTTCTATGTAAACACAAATCATGTACTTAGCAAGGTTAAAAATAATTGCAATTCCTTAGTACAGATACACTAAAGGCATATTTGCATATGAGGAGAAAGTGTTCCATTATTTATCTATTTATTTATTTATTGCTTATTTAGACAATGTAACCATTAAAGGTGGCTAATAATCAAATGCAGAAAACCCAAAATTAAACTTTAAGAATGTTGGCTTCTTTTAAAAGAAAAAAGAGTGGGAGAAATCACATTGAATGCAAAAACCATGCTGCAGAAGGTCCTGTCCTGACTTCTAGATAGCCAAGTCTGGGAGGGGGTATCTTCCAGAGGGCCTCTCTTGTAGATCTTAATTCTTGTGCTGGTTGCAAAGGAACATGTGGATCCTTAGAGAGTCAGGTATAGAGCTGTAAATGTTAAAGCTCCTTGTAGTCAGAAAGGTGGAAAGCGGACTTTGGACGCCAAAGGTGGAGCAAAGCTGCTGCAGTTTATTCTTCCCAGTGCCCTGAGCATTTAGAGTCAGGGGTTGAAACTTTTTAGAGTGTCAGCAGTCCAAACCAAGCATCTGACCCTTCTCTACAGAAAGTTTATTCACAACAAATAAACTTAAGTTTATTTGTTGTGAATAAATAAATAAATAAATAAATAAACTTAAGTTTATTGCTAGGTAGTCAAAAGGCCACTGAAAAGAATGATATCCTCGATGTAATTGACAAACATGGTTCTAGATTCATTGTTCCCATGGAATACAGATTTTTCATAATGAGAATCAGTTATACCATGCCCTGGGCAGAATACCAAGGATGTCAACATATACCGGTATGTGCCAGGATTGCACGTGTCTTTTGGTGGCCAAAACTGTATGCTAATACTCACCAGTTTTGAGCATGTTGTACAGAATGTCCCAAATCACACCTCTTTAAAGTTCCAAAGGAGGCTGCAATGGTCCCTTTCCCTTTAGCAAGATAGCCATGGATATAATATGTCTCTTAGAAATAAGTCAGCATAGCATTAGGTTTATTCTTGTAATGTGTAACTATGCCACATGATATCCTGAAGCCCTCAGAACAGCTATAAGACAGACAATTGCCTCAGCTTTAGAATAGTTTTCTAGAGTTGGAAACTCTAATGAAATTAGGTCAAGTGAAAAATCTTTCTTCCTCAATCCCTGTACCTGCCCTTTTGGCAGAGCAGCCTTTAAACTTAGCTAACCCTGAACCTGCAGTCATTTATGGTCTTGAGCTGTGGCTTACTTATAAAGAAGCTAGTGTCTCCCCCTTCACCACAAACCTTAAATTTTGTCCATTAAAAAAAACTGGCATCAGTGCAAAATTTATGATACAAGTTTCATATAATTCTTAGCAGTCTAGCTATTGCATTATGCACCAGTTGCAACTTCTAGCCACTTTTCAAAGGTAGTCCATTTAAGGTACAGTATTGGTAGTCCTCAACTTACAACCACTGCTGAGCCCAAAATTTCTATTGCTAAGTGAGGCATTTGTTACATGAGGTTTGCCCTATTTTATGACCTTTCTTGGTACAGTTGTTAAGTGAATCACTGCAGTAGTAAGTTAGTAACACGGCTGTTGAGTGAATCTGGCTTCCCCATTGACTTTGCTTGTCAGAAGGTTGCAAAAGGTGATCACATGACCTGGGATATTGCAACCATCATGAGTCAGTTGCCAAGAGTCTGAATTTTGATCACATGAGAATGGGGATGCTGCAAAAGTCGTATGTGTGAAAAATGGTCATAAGCCACTTTTTTCAGTGCTATTGTACTTCAGTCACTAAATGAACTGTTGTAAATTGAGGACTACCTGCAGTGGCCAAGGCAAAATGGAAGAAATAGGTGGACATTCATCATCAGATCCACTTATATATCAGAGCAAATGCTTGACTGCTGTAATATCCTTCATGTGGCCTAGCTCCAGACAGTCAGGAAAAATAGGAAACTTGCACCTTCTAGATCAGGAGTCCCCAACTCCTAGGCTGTGGCCCACTACCAGACCTTGAACTGTTCAGAACAGGGCCACGGAAATGGTGGGTGAGCACTCGCATGTGCGTATCCCCACTTGTGCTAGCAGGGGGTGAGTGTGTGCACATGCCCTCCATTTGCACAAGTGGTGGGTGGGTGCACGTGCCCCTGCTCATGCAAATTGGAGCTGTGTCAGTGTGGGATTCAGCCAGTTTGCACCACTTCGGCAGAACTAGTAGCTAATTTTTTGTTGCTCAGGCCCAGAATGGACTTCCGGAAGCGGCATCCACACAGAGAACCGGTTGTTCACATATTTGAATCTCACCACTGAGCTGCTTGCATGCGCATTCCTGCCGCTTGCACCGAATCATCTCCTCTCCTCTGCCCAGATAGTCTGGAAAGCAGGAAAGATTGGGGAACTTTGTTCTAGATCAGTGTTTCTCAACCTTGACAATTTTAAGGCATGTGGACTTCAGCTCCTAGAATTCCACAGCCAGCTTTGCTGGCTGTAAAATTCTGGGAGTTGAAGTCCACATGCCTTAAAATTGTCAAGGTTGAGAAACACTGTTCTAGATGATAGTAAAAAGCATAGGAGATAACAAGGCAGATTTGATTGCACTTGACATGATGGATTATATGAGTTCAAGTCTGGCATATGGAGTAACCAGCCTCCATTATGATCCCCTTCAGAATTGTTAAGATGACAATTCCATGACTGTTTAGATATATGCATACTGTATGCATAAATGATCTGTTAAGTATTTGAAAATAATTGTATTGCATTGTGTTGCAAAAATACTATGTAGTTTGAGCTTTCCAAGACAGATTTCTAATTAGTGTTTCATTTTTGGATGTTTACAAATAAAATCACTCATGCTTCTGTCTTTTCTGATAAGATTTAGGTATGTTCATCACTGCTTTCAATTCAAAAGAGCTTCTGTTTGGGAAGGAAAATGTGTAAGTCATAACTGTGAGTAGGGAGACCAGATTGATCTTGGTATCTTTAGTGCCAATGAGATTGGGGGAAAACCTTCTCCCTGGCAGTTTCATGCTATAAAACCCTAGTTTTTTCTCTAACATAAGAAGCCATGCAATGACCCTACCACCATTACTGTCTAAATGAAAAACAAAACGTTTTCTAGAAAGTCAGGATGTGATCACTCTCAAGTTGTATCTTTTTTTTTTTTTTTTTGCAGAAAAATTTAGTCCACTGAGGTTGGTAACATACAGATACAGGTAGTTGTTGCTTAATGTCCACTTCTTCAATGGCCATTCAAAATTACAACAGTGCTGAATGAGGGGGACTCATAGTTATTGCTGTCCAAACATTTCAGGATCCCCATGGTCACACAAATGCCATTTTGTGATCTTTGCTGCCAACTTCTGATAAGCAAAGTTGATGGAGGAACTGGCAGAAGATTGTAAATAGCAATCAAAATGCAATAAGATACTGCAATGTGAAAGATTCACCTAATGATGGACTGCCAGGATTGTTGTCCTAAGTCAGTGCAGTTGTGTGATGTCATGCCTTACAACCACATCCTTTAGTGATGGAATTCCCAATCCCATTTGCTATTCATAAGCAAGAACAACCTGTTTAACATTATCATTTATATTCTGCTTTTCTTTAAAAAAACTCAGAATATATTACTTTCAACAATATGAGAATTATATACCCTGAAACCCTTATTTATTAAAATGTATAAAATCAGTACATCAAAATAGTTGGATAAGCAATGTATTGGTATTTAATCTTGACTGAGAACTTTTAGATTTTTGCAGCTTTTTCTAACAATACTAATTCTACCCTTTATAGATATATGTATATCTGTATGTATTAAATGACTTTGTAAATATTTAGAATATTTTGTATGTAACTGCTTCCTTTTTTGCTTGGGAGATTAGGCTACACATTTTTTAAAATTAAAATAATTACAAGGAAAGATTCTTCAAGGTGTTTAAAAGTTAAAAAGAAAATTGTTGAAGTAAATTGACAATTTCCACAATCCCAGAAGTAAACATAGTGGGTTTAACATAGAGATACAGTATATCAGAACTGTTTATTAGTTTATTCTTACATTATCTGGAATCAGGAATGAAAAAAATGATTTAGCCAACGTTTGGAGATAACATACAATTGTTCAAGGTAGGTAAAAACTGAGTAGATTATAAATCTGGTGTCCTCTAAGTTCAATGGATTTTAAATTCCAGCCATCCAGGAACAGAAAATGACTTTGAAAGAAATATGCAATAAATATTAACTAACTGCTCGAAGAAAGAATTTGCAAAAGCATATGATAGTCATACACTGTAGGGAAGGGCAGGCTTCTACAATTCAGTATTTGCCTACAGGAAATGCATTTGAAGATAAAAAAAAAAACTAGTACAAGCTGACCATCTCAGCAGTAGTTTTGCTCATTTCAGCAACTAATTCCAGTTCAGTGAGACTTTTCTAAATCTTTGTGTTTTGGCAAACCAGTCCCCTTTATTCTCTCTGTACAAATCTTAAAGTTATGTCTCTTTGTTCAAATAATAGCTGGAAGAAGAAGATTCTCTGCTTTTTGAAATAAATGGCTTACTGTTGAAAAAAGCCATTTGTAGATTCAGTTTGTGCATTATTTAAACAACCTGTATTTTCCTATTCTAATTAAAGGGAAACATTGAATCTATTTATCTTTTTGCAGCTAGCTCCCAAAGCCTTTCTCATTCAAGTCCCATATGCACAATCTGATGTGTGTATCAAGAGAGCTGTTTCAGAGAAGCATTCTAAGTGATAGTGGTTATCTGCTTTGAATCTGCTTTGAATTGAATTATGGTTTTACTTCAGAATTTCTGGATCCTTGTGTTGTTCACTGTGTGGTTCAAATCAGGAGTTCTGTGGATCAAGGGCTATAGATTATTTGGAAACAAGGGTTGGAGAAATTCCAATGAGGGGAATCACCTCATATTGCAGTCCTTCTATTGGCTGGTTTGTTTTTTTCTATCTGGGTAATTTGTCCCTGAAAGCAGTCACAGGGATTTATCCTTGTGTCTTGAGATTTCAAGCCTACCTCCAGCCTCCTTACTTCATTCAGTCCAGTAGATCCAGGTAACTTGTCTTTAAGCTTGAGTGGGTGGCAATTATAATGCAGCTGAAGGAGAGAGAATTTAATTCTCCTTGAGACTCCAGGGTTAGGTGGCATGTATTGAATACTTGTTTTTTTTTGCTCCACTGCATTATAATGTCTACCATTAAGAGATATTTAGCCAGCACTGAGAAAAGCAGGCCCAGAGTATGGGACATTGGAAACAAATCAAGGTGTTTGCTCAAAGTCCAGGTGATATAGTTTGAATCACTGCATACCAATTCTGCAGTTGACAGAAGCAGCATGTTGCCTCAGCTTCACTCTGGAGCAATTTGCAGGGCTTTATAGTTAGGCACACAGGGTTAATACATACAGGCAATCCTTGACTTACAACCATTTTTTTAATGACGGTTTGAAGTTACAATGGCACTGGAAAAAGTAATTAATGACCAATCCTTGTACTTAGGACAGTCATAGCATCCCCACAGACATGCGTTACAAATTCATGTAGCTGGTACGTATTTATGACAGTTGCAGCATTCCAGAATCATGAGATCAGCATTTTTGGCCTTCGCAGCTGCTTCTGACAAGCAAAGTCAATGGGGAAGTTTGATTTACTTAATGACCATATGATTCACTTAAACTGTGTTTCACTTAACAACTACAGTGATTCACTTAACAACCATAGCAAAAATAGTTGTAAAATCAGGCATAACTCAATTAACAACCACCTTGCTTAGCTATGAAAATTCAGTTGCAAATTGTGGTCGTAAGTTGTATTCTAAGTGCTCCATTTAGCCAAGTATAAGATAACTATCTTTCACGGACTGCTTATTTAATCCATTTTATTGTGATCTCCTACCATCACTATCTAAAACTGAAGCTCTATACTTCAAAATAACTGGTCCTCTTTCCAAACATTTAGCAGCTTACATCAATATTCAAGATTTGTTAGGAAAATACTGACAAATAATGTCAATACTTCATTCTGGAGAAATAGTTGACAGTATATTTATAATATATAATATTTCAGCAAATTCCACTCTGGCCTTGAGATAACTTACATAGCTTAGGTACTCATTAGGGACGTCTGATTCCTATCTATTAATTTTGCTGTTCAATAGAAAAACAATCCAAATGTTTTCTTCCAAGGTCTGGAAAAAAGGCTGAATTTTAGACAGACTCTAAATTGAATATCTTAGGCCTGAAAGAATTATTAAAAGATCATACACAAGCCAGCATCTTTATTCTGGTTGACAGCCATTGCACCTGGCTTTTGGGAAACCACACAACCACATTGCTCACTCCTGGAACAAATATACATGTCTTCTAGAACAAAGGTAATCAGACAACTCTTTTAATTATATAAAAGTATTTATATAGTGAATATTGAAAACTGTATTACATCACTGTTTTTAAACTGCCCAACAAAACAATAAATCCCAACACCAGACCTTACCTTTTACATAACCTGCCTCCAGAAGCGGTGAATGCTCCAACACTGGAAGTTTTTAAGAAGAGACTGGACAGCCATCTGTCCGAAATGGTGTAGGGTTTCCTGCCTGAGCAGGGGGTTGGACTTGATGACCTCCAAGGTCCCTTCCAACTTTATTATTATTATTATTAAATCTAATCTGGAGAGTAATTGAATGTCAGCCTATGCATATGATTATCACCTGTTATAGCTAATTGATTGCTTATAGCATGTCAGTATCATAAAAGTATATCAGTATCAGTATAAGCTTGCTAATGTTAATCAAGAGAAGAATATATATCTGAGTTATGAACTAACATATCTTACAATAGCATTGGGATACTGGGACTTGGAGGATTGCATCTACAGATGTTTACTCAAAGATTGAGGTCTTAAATCTTCCAGATGCTCAAGATATTGGTAAAGAGAGAAATTGCTGTGAAGTCAGTTTGGGAAAGGGCCTGTTTTCTATTAGCAGGATTATTACTGGCTGGAAACTTTGATCCAAATAAATGTGAAGGCAAAAAAAGGGGGGAGCTAGTAGATGTGCACTGATTTAATTAACTTGGCACAGACTAGTATATCTCTAGTATGATCCCTCTCTAAGGAATTTTGCAGTGTACAATTAATACTTTAGTGCACAATGCTGATCCAGGAACAGAAATAATACTGAACTTAATCTGTCAAGGCCAGGCTGAAATAGGTTGTCAGATTGGGACTACAAAAATCTGGATGACATTAAACAGTAGTGAAAAAATAGTCTTTTTTGTACCCATTTCCCACAATCTAAGAATTATACTGATTTCTGCAGCCCCAATTTGCTAGCCCTTAGTTAAAACCAATTATTTACCCACTAGTAACACATAGCATCTTCTAGAGTCATCTGCCTTTGTTTGCCAAAATAACAGTAATGAGAACAGGCTTTCACTTCAGCTATGGCTGCATGGTGCAATGAAGATGCTTTAAGTCACTAGTGGGACAATGGAGGTCAATATACTGCATTAGGATAGCTTCAGATAATTTTGTGTCTAAGGCATGTTTATAACTTGAAGTTAGGTGACCTGGCACATTTGACTATTCATAATTAATTCCTTGATTGCACTGCCCCCAATCCTGATCAGGCTTGACAATCAGTACACAATCTGATTTGGTTTGCCATGTAGCTGAAGATGTGCAGCCTCATTGACAATGCTTATTTTATTATTTAGAATATTATAGCCTTCTCCTTTTGCTCGGTGTGATTCATCATGGCATAGGCAAAATGTGTACTTTGTGACAAAATTGCTATCTCAGTAAATAACTTCAGCTGAAAGCTTTCTTGCTAAAACATGAATTTATAGGGGTGTTTTTTTCTGCAAACCAGGGCAGGGATGCATAAATAATATTTTTCCAAATGTTTATTAAATAAGAATCAGTTTGGCATAGTGGTTAAGGCACCGGGCTAGAAATCAGGAGTTTGTGACTTAGGCACAAAGTTCTGTCTTAGGCACAAAGCCAGCTGGGTGACTTGGTGCCAGTCTCTCTCAACCCTGGGAAGGAGGCAATGGCAAACTACTTCTGAAATCTTGCCATTAAAACTGCAGGGACTTCTCTATGAAGTCACCAGAAGTCAACACTGTATTGAAGGCACTCACACAAAAATGTTTATTGTATACCAGCTCTGTGCAGTCATTTGCCTATTATTCACAGGAAATTGGATTAAAATGGAAAAGAAATTTTGGCACATCTGCAAACAGTTCTCCATTGATCTCATATATGGCAGTTTCCAGAAAGCTAAAGTATTTAGTGAAAAAAGAATCTGAAAGTGTCTAAACATCTGTGATCAAAAACTCTGATAAAGCAGTTTTCCTATTTGTAGGTCTGCTTGGGTCACATTTATATATCTCATTCCAGTCTTTGCAGTTATCCTAAGAAATTGTACCTTACCTTTGTTAAACAGTGCCAAAGACCTTCAGGTATGAATGGACAGCCTCTGTCCTTAGAGAGCATGCAGACTTCTATGATGCTACGTGTTCATTGGCCTGATTTTAACCCTGGCATGCAAAACATTCCAATCTCTGGTGAAGAGCTAGGTGTCCCTTATCTGTGTTTACTGCTTGGCAGAAATGGGTACCAGAGATTCCAGGCTATCATTCCCATTCACTTTTTCATTTATGCTGTTTGTTTAGTCTTTCCCACTCCGAGCACCCCGTAATAGAGTCCACTGCTGAGTATCCATCCCAGCTATCAGAAAATGGGCAGACCTTTGAGAGAGAGAGAGAGAGAGAGAGAGAGAGAGAGAGAGAGAGAGAGAGAGGGAGAGGGAGAGGGAGTTCTTCCCTGCAATCTTTGGAGTTTCCTGTAAGACTCAGAAAGATTCCCGTCTAGAAAAAGAGAGGCACTACTATTCACTATAATGACACTTGGATAGATCAATAGATCAATGGTATCATTGATATAAAGCCATTTGAAATTGATCATCAGCCTGAAGTACTTTTTGGGGTATATTGCAGCATATAGTGAGTAGTTCCTAGAAAGAATAAGGAGAAAGCTGCCCTACTTTTTTCCCTTCTCACTGAAACTTTGTTGAACACTGGAGATAGTCTATCACTTAAGTTTAGAGGCAATTGAGAGTGATGGAGCTTCTTCTCTAAAGCAATTGGATTGTATTTCCAATTTTCTTCACAGAAGTAAAATTCTCATGATCTTTGAACAGGGAGCTGGTTGTTAAATAATCCATGTTGGTTATGATTAATGGTACATTAATATATAACCCATGAATTGTCTGTTAAACCAGCTCACAGATCTATAGTAAATCCACCTTCACTGTGACACAAAAGAATAAAATATGAGCATTTATTTTCATTAGGTGGAAACTACAGTATTTCAGAGAAAAGGATAATATATATATTTAATTTCACAGAAGATTGCCCCTCCCTACAAAAATAACCTGTGAATAGAATAATTGCTGAAAACCAAGGGATGTGCAAGACAATAAAGTGGCTGAGGACCTGGATGTGAAAAGTTGGCTGGTTTTGAAGATTAAATCATTGCTCAGAGGGAAAATTGCCTCCTCAATGTAGTAGCGTTTTTGGGTGATACCTAAGCAGGGATTTTTTTTTCTCTCATTTTTTTTGTTTCCTGATCAGTTACTATTCCCTATGTTTTAGTTTCCATTCAGCTTTGCTTGCTGTTTTATCTCTCTTAGTCAGAAAGAATATATGTATATGTGTGTGTTTCTCCAATGACTGGTATAAGTAAATAGGGTAGCTGATTTTAGAAATAGTTAAATTCAATTAGCAGCTATTGAGTCAATTAAATCTAGGGACTTCTAAGGGAAGCATGCAAAAACAAAGATATGAGTCACATACAAAGATTTATTTGGGGGTCTGCTATCTAGGATTCATTTCACTTGGAGCTGGCAGTGCTAAGATTATGGCATTAGAGTTTTAGCATTTGGTCTCATTAATATTCTCCGGCTTTTCAGGAATTAGTGATTCATAACCTGCCAGGGTGATGGAAAGCTGGGCATTGCACAGGATGGAGGGAGAGAGAGAGTGTGTGATTCTACTCTTCCATTTTGGATAAATTATGTTAATTCAGTTTGCTTTTATTTGGGATAAAGATATTATGTAAATGGAAAAGGCTTCTGCCACAGTATTTCATTCCTCAGATTGCTTCTACACATAATCTTGATAGGGTTCATGCTAATAAAAATCTTTCAGACCAGTCCATCCATTATTTTGCTGAAACAGATCCAGGCCACAATACCAATATACTATGTGCAGAAATCTATAAATCAAGCAGGGTAGCTGATTTTTCTTCATCCTGTTTTTTTCATAGTGACATGAAAATATGTAGCTCTCTTAACAGCAGTTCAAGCTTCCATTTGATAAATATTTGAAACATAGTATAATTTTTAGAGAGAACCTTAGTTAAGCAAAGGAATTTTTTAAAGAGATAAACCTGTATTCCTTCCTCCTATTTATAGTTTATTTAAAATATAATGGTTAGCTTAATTATCTAGTTCTGTCATGCAACAGGATTTCATGATATAGTCATCCACTTAGTTGTACAAAATAATCAGATAGTAAATAATCTGCCCAGTTTCTAGAAGAAGAACCAGTTTTCTGGTTGGAAGTACACAACATTTCCATTTGCAAAAGAGAAGTGTTTAACTGGATTCATACCTCTTGCTAAATCATAATATATCTTGTTTAGTTTTGACTTAACAAGATGTTGAATCCAGCCAACAGTATGTTTTATTTAAACTTTATCTTATAGTATAATATTATATGAACCAGCAACCAATGTTCATAAATCCCAGTTAAAACCAAACATTACTTTATATACAAGCTCAAATATTATCTTACTTTTAAAAAGAAATAATATTAATGAGGTAAATGATAAAAGTGTTTAATAAATAATAACCCTTTGGAGAAAATCAAATCAAAATGCTAGATGCCATGGGGAAGAAGACATGTTCACCATTGTGTGTCTATATATGCTCATTTGTCTATTTAAGGAACAAACAATAAAGAAAGAGACATCCTGTTGCATAACAGCTCTAGTTGATACAATCAATGGCAAGAGACTACAAGAACAGTAGTTAAAAACATCTGAAGGATACCATGTTTGAAATAGGATAAGAACAGTAAAAGGGAGAAAAACATTTTTTAACTTACAGAAAGGGGACAGGATTTGTACTCTGGTACTTTCTATGCTAGGCTTATTTTGTGCATATTGATAGGGCAGTTTGATTTGCATGAACAGGAATTGA
Organism: Protobothrops mucrosquamatus; assembly: GCF_001527695.2. Classification (NCBI taxonomy): domain Eukaryota; kingdom Metazoa; phylum Chordata; class Lepidosauria; order Squamata; family Viperidae; genus Protobothrops; species Protobothrops mucrosquamatus. The sequence continues at coordinate 1,308,457 of NW_015386356.1, forward strand.
TTCATGCATCCTCATGGTTGGAAGTTAACTTCATTGGTCTTTCCTAAACAATTAGCAGAACTGGGATCAGATCTCTAAATTTGCTGGTTTATGAGACTGCTACCTAAGCTGCAGCTTTGTTTTTGAGCACCACACATTTAAGATGGTTTATACAGATTTAAAAGGGCAGACTGACTTTCACAATGAAAGGGGTTAAAGACACCTTCACAATGAAAGGGGTTGAAGACACCTTCAAATTCCCTTCACCTTGCAAGAGAGCAAAGTTGTCCAGTTCTATTGTTAAATTAGCTACATAGTCCGAAAGGATCATCATGCAACTGTCTTTAAGGATGATTCAAGATTCAGCACAACTTCATTCTATCCTTGCTTTGCCTCTTCTCTTTGCTATTCATTCTACGATTCAGTGGCTTTGTATAACATTACAGTGCTAATGATAATGGTGGTGAATTGTTTAACCAAAGATTAAAAGAAGAGTTCCAATACTGATTCAAGGAACCACAGATTTAGTCTCAGGGTGATGGGCCTTCTGTAATAGAATAGGCCACCATTATATCTCCCAAGGCCTGGGAATAACAATGAAACCAGTTGTTAGAACCCTAGCCCTGAAGATCAAGAGCAGGTTCCAATAATATATAATTAATATGAACAATCTTGAGGTCCAGAAACATTATCTGATTTCACTGATAATGGAAAGTTTGCAGCCATCTATTGTAACGAGAATTAGTTTCCTACTCCAGCAACAAATGTCTTTAACTCATTATCAGTGCAGCTGCAATTTCAAAAATAACAAGGGAGAAAAAGTGTGCACCAGTTATATTTATCTGGATACAGCAGTTATATTTATCTGGATTTATCTGGTAAAGAGGATAGATTAGTATGAGAACTTGGACTGCAAGTGAGATAGCAGGCAGGAGAAAAAACCACTTTGGTTCTCCTATGGTTCATAGGAACCATAATACTGTAGGAACAGTGTGAATGAAAGAGAGAGTGTGAAAGAAGAGCTAGTATTGCAAGTCCTGGCCCACCTCCTTGTCTACTGGTGCTGCCAAGTCAGCTATTACCTCAGTTGACAGTGGCAGCACCACTACTATCCACATCCTCTGTCTGTCTTTCCCTGCAGGGTCTGAGGAGTTGAAGAGAGACTTTGTGACGTGTATGGTCACCCTTGAGGCAATAACAAGGGTAAAAAAAATGACTCAGTGAATCTCGCTCTTCTGCGTGTCCTCGGTTGCATAGATTGGGGGAATCTCCGTTTACTCTTTCAACACTGGGGAACCCTGCCTGAAGGGTTTCATTTTTACTACTGGCTGTCCATGTATTTCAGCTTCCAGACTTACATTTTGTTCAGTTTAGCAGCAATCTTCTTTAAAACAAAGCAGCATTGGCCAAGTGAAAACAATCTGACAACATTACATTATAATATTTTACTTAAGCTTAACAAACTTGCTCCAGAGAAACATAAATACGGCAACATTTTATACAAACTAATAGAAATGTTAAATAAAAAGTAGCCACTCTAGCATTTTTAAAGTAATGAATATGATTATGCCCTGATTTACTGTGCAAAGTTTATGAAAGCTTAGTCTACCTCATTTCATTGTAAAACGTTTTAAACTCAGTTCCAAAATTATTCTGTGGCCTAAAATAATATATAAACTTTTCTTAGTTTCTTTGCAATACAATTTAAGTAAAACACAAATCAGTTCCATGCTTTTTTTTTTTTTTAAAAAAGGCAAAACCACTTCAGCACAAGAAAAATCAAAATGAGAAAATAATTCGTTCACTATGCTACATGATACAAATCAGCTGCAAATCAAATTAAGGAAAAGTTACTTTAGAAGAGTCTTCTCAAGGGCATCTTTAGGTAAAAAGGGAGGTAGATTAGGTTAGATTAAGGTAATGAGACTGAATCTCTTGAGCCCCTGAGTTACCGGTCAGGCTCAGCTGCCACCTTCATGCATGCCAGAGAAGAGAGGAGGTCTTTCTGGGAGTCAGCTATAAAGTAGATTTACTATTAATTGTAATCCCTTGTGAGCAGTTGCTGACATCTCAGCAGCTGCTGGTTGCTTGTAAACATACCAAGTGCAAGAAGGGAGAGGGAATAAAAATGGGTTAGGCTATATTAGTCAAACTGGCCACATTTTTTAAGAGTCATGCAAATTATATTGGGAATAAAGTTATATCAGTTCATAATTCCCACTTTTCTGCCACTGTGACTGACAAATGTAATTGTGCTGTTTTAGTAGGGCTTGTTTTTGCCTTTTCTAACAAATGTAGTACAGTGTTTGTACTATTGATGTCTGATCTTCACTTAAAATGTTTTGGTGATACTTAACTTTTTTCTGGAGTGCATTACTGGTAGATTAGTAAAATGCTTTCTATTGAATCAGACTCTGATTTGCAGTGGTTATCCATGGTCTTATGGAAATCCTTTTAAAGGAGGGGTGCAAAGGTCAAACTGAAATGATCTTCAGGCACTTGTACTACTATGCAAATAGATAGGGTGAGAAGTTTTTTTAAGCAGCACATGCTGGAATGGGTGGATAGGAAGCAGCATTCAAATGCTAGAAAATAAAATTGGGAGCTTCATATGATCCTCATAATGGAAGCTGCTGACCACATATAAAGGTGAGGATGAATGTTTACCAGCAGATAGATAGTCTCATTTTCCCATCAGCAAGAACCAGGCTCTTATACTAAAAAATATGTTTGGTCTATTCTGTTACTAATTATTCATATCTGTGAATTTGTTTCCATCCTTGTTTTGTATGCTTGTTAATAGCAATGTGAAAGTATTAATTTCAATAGATATGGGGAAATGCTTTCCTAGTGAAACAGTGTGAGGGATGAAGCTGCTTAGGTGGGAAGCGAGGATGCTCAGACTAAAGAAAACCATTATTCAAATACAGATTCATTGCTGACTCTCGAGACCCAGCAAAGTACAGCCAGAATTATTTGATTTGACCGAGAGGAAGAAGGCAGTCTAGCATATAATGCCAATGTTGGATTGAGTTTCTGGAGAGTCAGTAATTGCTATGCCTGGTGTGTAATCTGACAGTGGTACTTTCTTGTTGCCACTGTTAATCTTGCAGGCAAATCTAATTTATTTCATCAAATTTGCAACATATATAAACCTTACAAACTGGGCATTGCATTGTTATAAACTAGAACAGAAGAAACTGGAAACTGCCACTTCAAAGGTTGAATAGGAAAAGGAACACTGCTTCTTGGCTGGTCATCTGATTATGTCCTCTAAATAAAATTGCTGAGGCAATTACTATTTGCAGTTAGCCAACTATTAGAAGAGCCCACTCACCTGCTCCCAGAAGAAGCTATGAGGGTCTACCTGCTCAAAATCTTAAATCTCCAAAAGTTCTTCACCGATTGCTTTGAAATTTTGACACAACGTTGCATTCGAATACGCACGTGTTTTTATATACCTATATTATATAGATGTCACACCTGTGACAGGTAAAAACATGCTTTTTTTGAAAAACAGCGCCATCTGTTGGACGTAAAAGCAACACACGCTTTTACCAGACTGAGCCACAGCAACGCGTGGCCGGGTACAGCTAGTTGGGAAATAAAATCCATTCAGAGCCAGTCTGCTCTATTGGTTAGAGGCACCAGCTAGAAACCAAGAGAGACTGTAAGTTCTAGTCCTTCCTAAGGCACAGAAGCCAGCTGGGTGACTTTGGGCCAGTCTCTCACTCTCTGTCCTCCCTACAAAGGCGGCAGTGCAAGCTACTTAAAATGTTGCCAAAAAACTGCATACCAAAAACTTTTCACAAACCTCTCAGGATTCTATGCATATATTCATCAAAAGTATTTCTAATATAATATAATTAATATATACAGTAGTAATATAGACCTTTGAAAAAATTTACAAAAATAACAAAGTACACTGATCTGGACAATATAAAGTGATACATTTAATGGGCACCTTTTATAATGACAGATGCAAATCTGGCCGTCAGGTAATTCTGAAATATTTAATTAATAAAACAAATTATATTCTATTCTTAAATATTGGTTTGATAGATTCAGGATCTATCTTCGTACAATGTTTGCCAACTTTAAAAAAATGATATGAAATGAAAGTGACTTATCAATGGATGAGAATACTTGTAGTTCAAGGCTGAACTGTGGGGTCCATGGTGCTCTCTGACTTTGTTTTCTTGCAGACATTTCATTACTGAACTAGGTAACATCATCAGTGCAATGACCTCACAAAGTGACTTATTTTAGCCTGGAATTTAGTTCCACAGTCTGTTTTAATAGCAGCTTGCTTGTACAATGAGGCTAATCCTTCTTGTTTTATCATATGAAAGTATACTGAAAGTATACTGTACAAAGTAAGTCAATAAAAGAGAAAGAATAAATATTTTCAGGAAATAACTATCATTTATGTATCCCATGCTGACAGTTCTTTTAATACATATTTAGTAGAGAGTAGGATAACAATGAGTCTGTTTGTAAATCCATCTATGAGAGGGGGGATCTCTAAATATGATAAATGATATATCCATATCCTTTGGGTTCAAAGAAAACATGGTGTTATGCAGTTCATCTGTGGGCACAGAGCTGGCTCTGCAGTCCCCCTGTGGAAGCACAGAATCTAGCACAATAGGGGCACTGGAAGGCCATTGCTGTAGTAACTGTCTGTGATATGCTCATCGTTTTCTATCAGGTTTTGGTGGTGCTTGTCTTCAAAGCCAGTGGTGGCTTTATAGCGCAGGGCTCACCAGCAGATTCTGTCAGCAATTGTAGCTTCTAGTGCCCTTGGTTGAATGCCACAGTGGTGTAAGGTTTCTTTCAGTGTCTTTGTAGCACTTGTGTGGATGACTTCAAGATCTTTTCCAAGACTCCAGAACACTAAAGAGCAGGGGTGTCAAACTGCCGGCCTGTGGGCCGGTTGCATCATGTGGAGGCCGCGCCCACCCCAGCTCCCTGCAAAAAAAGTTGTGATACGTCGCAACATGTCACGTGATGCGGCAAGTTTGATCCCTGTGCTATAGAGCAACCGGCAAGTCATATGACAGTCATCTATTCTGATGATGTTTTCCACCCATCTCAGCTGGGCTCTGGTTATCAGAGGCTCAACCCTGGTGGATTCCGCACAATTCTATCCAGACCTCCAGGTTAGAGACACAATCCAATGGATGCTAAGGATAGAGTAGAGAACATGCATGTTAAATTTCTCCAGTTGTTTGATGTGCCTTTAGTTACGGTATAGAGTCCAGGTGTCAGATTTGCCTCATCTTGAACCTCTAAATAAGAACAATCTTTAACTCAATTTATTGAGAAAGGTATAGTTTACTAGAAATCAAGTGAATTGCAGTGATGCATAGCCAGAACTGAAAATCGCATGCTATAATCCCCAAGTCTGACTTTTCCCTCCATTAGTTGCCTCCCATCACTAGGTCCCCATATCCAGTCAAATTCAAACAAGGTATTTTTAGAACAGTCACTTCAGGCATAGGTTTGGTATGCAGCTGCATTCCATTCCCAGCTGATTGTCCTCAGAGAGCTACAGTAAAGTTTTATTTCCCTCGAAGCATCGCCCCCTCCCATCCAGCCCCCCTAGAGTTCATGGCAGGTGATACTGAATGGTTGTGAAGCACAAATGTGAGGAGGCAGCTAACACCAGAACTCACAACCATATAGGAGGTAAGTGATAACCATAGGTCTGTAGTGATTAAGGCATCAAGCTAGAAACCAGAAGACTGTGAGTTCTAGTGCTGCTTTAGCCACAAGGTCAGCTGCGTAACCTTAGACCAGTCATTTTCTTTCAGTCCTAAGAAGGAAACAGTGGCAAACTCTTTCTGAAAAATCCTTGCCACGAAAATGCAGGGACTTGTCTAAACAGTCTCTGGGAATTAGCAAACAACCCAGTTTGGTGAAAGATAGTAACCAGGAGACTATCTGCTCTAGTCTTACCTTAGGCACAAAGCTAGCTGGGTGACATTGGTTAGTCACTCTCTCCCAGCTCTAGAAAGCAGGTAATGACAATGTCTGAAAAACTTTCCCAAGAAACTGCAGGATTTAGTCAAGGCAGGCACCAGCAATTAAAAGCTGACTTGAAGCTCTTCCACATATACAGTGGTACCTCAGTACTCATCCATAATTGGTTCTAGGAGGTGTGATGAGTACCAAACAATTTTTTTCCATAAGGAATAATATAGTGAGTCACAAGGCAGTTGACACTGACAAGTTCTAGCTTGTGCATTGAGTACCAAACATGAGTACCAGGACAACATTTTCACATCAAAATGTGTTTAGTACCAAATTCAATGAGTTTCAATGCAGTTGATTACCAAGGTACTACTGTAATTTGAAGGGGGGGGGAAGTATGTTGATAAGCACTGCAAGAATCTACTTTCCTTTGGACTCCCTTTTTTGTCATCAACATGACTTCATTTCTTCCACAGGTTTTTTTTTTCATTGATAGTGAATGTAATGCCTTTGCCATGCATTTCTTAGCACAGCACTAGATTATTACAGCTGGATTCTTAATATCTGAAGAGCCTCTACTTCTGATCTGGCTGCCTGAATGGTGATAAATGTCTTTCCTTGGATTTAATTGTGTGTCAGTTTTATAGCTGCACTAATACAAATGATACTATGCTGCCCTGCTTGATGATAACAGTGGAAAACTTGAGGTGGGGGGAATTTTAAAAGGCAGCTGTAGATTGATAGGGAGGTTAAAATTAACCATCACACTTGAAGCTATCATGCAGTGTATCTTACAGAACCAGCTAAATGATACTGAATGGAAATTGCACAAGATTTCAATGTTGAATAAGTTCATGTACCTGTCCTGCCATTACAGATTAAAGTAATAAATGCCCTATATTTTTTGCATTGCTATAAGGAGGCCAATCTTTAATAATGCAGGTTTTGCCCATACTTTAGCTTCAGGTCTGAGGAGTGCCACCTGCAACAAATCCATAGAACAGGTGTCCTGAGAAATCTCCCAAAAAACTCCTTTAATTTGGTGATGGTCAAGAAATAATTCCCTGACCTCTATATGTGTTCCTTGTCATTTTTCTATTCAATTCTGGTATTTTTTTGCAAAGAACGGGATTTGGGAAAATTTACTCTGTTAAAAATAAAGTTCAGCCCTGGTGCTGAATGAGCATCCTTCATTGCATTTTCAGTACAGCATGCTTTAGAAGACAAGAGTCCAGAGACAAGACACCCACAGCCCCACCTTCAAATCCTTTGCTGCTTCACCCATCTCCTGTTTTTTTAACACCTGAGACAACTACATCACCTTATTTGTTTACCAGATCAGGACCTAAGACTTGTACTGGATAAAACATTTAATTAAAATTTGCCTGTTGTGCACACAGTAACTTTAAAGTTCAGATAGCTTCTGCCTGAAGGGAGTATTATTGAGATTACAATGCACAAGAGTATGCTATCCTTTCTCTTCCATTGAACTCAAAGGAATCTTTCTCTTCAAATTATTATCTGAAATTGGAGGAACATCTTCAGTGTTGCTTGCTGCAATCATCATATTTACCCTAATAGAGGCCCTCTGTCCTACCAAAGCTTTTTAAGTATTTCTTAAAAGGAAGACCAGAAAGAATGATGCATTTAATAGCATGACTACTTTAGGCTCAGTATCAAGGAATCCCTTAGAGCTGGCTCTTGTTACAGCTCTGAAATTGTTAGGGGTCAGCAAACCTCAGGAAGCAGGTACCCCTACAAAATTTCACATGATGTTGTGGACACTCAAGACTCATGTGTCTGTATGAAAAAGAGAGTACACGTGTGTGTTTTAAATTAAAAAGACTGAAGCTTATAAAAATGTACAAGATTTTAGCCATTTTTTTTTATTTGTGGAAGACTCTACACAACATCACTAATATAAAAACTGCTACTGGGCCCATATATGCTGCATTGCCAACTCATTCTAGATCCTACATTTATTAGTTCTGAGCCTTGAATGCTGTACTGTCTGCAGTTTTAAATATGTTTGCTAAGGATTCTTTAGTGAATATATTTCAATAAAATTTTAAAGTATCGATTCCTACTGGAGCAATTCTAAGAAATTTGTAATCAGCCAATTTAGGCTGGATTGCTTCATTACACTAAACCAAGAGGAAATGGATTATGTTAACTTCGCATATTGTGGGAGAAATAACATACCATGTTAGTGTGATACAGAGCATTCAGAAAGTATTCAGACCCCCTTCACTTTTGCCAATTTTGTTATGCTGCAGCCTGATTCTACAGTTGTTGAAATTCATTTTTCCTCATTAATCTACAATCAGTATCCCACAATGACAAAGTGAAAACAGAATTTTAGAAATGTCTGTAAATTTATTTTTTTTAAAAATGAAATATCACATTGGCATAAGTATTCAGACCCTTCACTCAGCAATTTGTTGAAGCACCTTTGCAGCAAGTACAGCCTTGAGTCTTTTTGGGTATGACAAGACAAGCTTTGCACACCTGGATTGGGGAATTTTCTGCCATTCTTCCTTGCAAATTCTCTCAAGCTCAGTTAGGTTGGATGGCGACCATGGATTGACAGTCATTTTCAGGTTCCTCTAGAGATGTTCAATAGGGTTCAATTCAGGGCTTTGGCTGGGTCACTCTAGGACATTCACAGAGTTGTCCCTAAGTCACTCCTGTGTTGTCTTGGCTGTGTTGCTTCACTGTTGGGATGATGCTGGTCAGGTGATAAGCAATGCCTGGTTTCTTCCAGACATAACGTTTAGAATTGAGGCCAAACAGTTCAACCTTGGTTTCATCAAAGAATCTTGTTCCTCACAGTCTGAGAGCCCTTCAGGTGCTTTTTTGCAAACTCCAAGCAGGCTTTCATATGTTTTGTACTGAGGAGAGGCATCTGTCTAGCCACTCTGCCATAAAGCCCAGATCGGTGAAAGGCTGCAGTGATGGTTGTCCTTCTAGAACTTTGTGCTATCTCCACATAGGATCTCTGGAGCTCAGTCAGAGCGACTAATGGGTTCTTGGTCACCTTTCTTACTAAGGTGCTTCTCCCCAGATTGCTCAGTTTGACCGGGTGACCAGCTCTTGGAAGAGTCCTAGTTGTGCCAAACTTCTTCCATTTGAGAATTATGGAGGCCACTGTGCTCTTAGGAACCTTCAGTGCAGCAGAAATTTTATTGTAGCCTTCCCCAGATCTGTGCCTTGCAATAATCCTGTCTCTGAACTCCTTTGACCTCATGGCTTTTGCTCTGCTACAGTATGCATTGTCAGCTCTGAGGCCTTCTATAGAGAGCTATGTGCCTTTCCAAATCATGTCCAATCAATTTAATTTACTACAGGTCAACTCCAATCAAGGTGTAGAAACATGTCAGGAACAATCAAGAGAAATGGGAGGCACCGGAGCTAAATTTCAAGTGTTGTTGCAAATGGTCTGAATATTTATGCCAATGTGCTATTTAATTTTTTTCTTTTTAATAAATTTACAGACATTTTTAAAATTCTGTTTTTACTTTGTTAATATGGGGTTCTGAGTGTAGATTAATGAGGAAAAAATGAATTTCAACAATTGTAAAATCGGTCTGCAATGTAACAAAATTGACAAAAGTAAAGGTGGTCTAAATACTTTCTGAATGTACTGTATGTGAATATAGGCACATTTCTAATTGCTGAACCATTAAGATGTTTTAAACTTCAGCTTATTTTTATTTTGCCTCCAGTAGACAATAAATTATTGAACTGTAATGCAGATATATGTCTTATTTTGCTACATTGAACTATGCCTTGAAATTTAATTTCAATGCTACAGAATTGTATATTTTTGTTGTAGTTGGTGTAGTTTCTCCTTGATAGTTCCTTGATTAGAGTTTTGTTCTGGGTGGTTGCTGGAAAGAATGTGTTCTGGTCTTTTTGTTTCGTTTTAGCTTTTTTAATTTTTGAGACATTTACATTTACATACATGATTTATATAAGATTTACACAACACACACCATTCAAAAGTGACAATAAATGTTTGGAACAATGCAATCAAATGTAAGTTTCAGCCATGTTAAGAAAATAGTTAATTATTAAATTTAATTGGAGAATTTAAAGGAAAAAAGTAGTTAGATTGTTCATTTTACCCACTGATGCGAGAGCTGATACACAAAGTTAATGGTTCATCACCAGTTGTGGGATTTTGGTGCTCTCTGAGCTCGGTTGTTTTCTTGCAGATGTTTCATTATCAAGCTAGGTAACATCTTCAGTGGTATGTTTGTTCTCTTTTTAATACTAGTGGCTTGTGCTCTCAGTGTTGGTGGGAGTGGTCTTGGTGGTTCCTTGATTAGGATATTGTTTAAGCTTGCTTGTCTGAGTTGGTAGTTCTGTGATTGGAGTATCTTTATCATAATAAAAACTAGGCACTTGATGGACATAAAAGCAGAAAATTGTGTTGCTGTAATTCAGTATTTTGCCACTAAATAGCTGGGAAACTATACCGGCCATTGTTGGATTAAAAACAAATTTTAACCACTGATTATGAAAAAAATATAAACTTTTTATCTAAGGTCATTTCTGTACTAGTGATAGTGTCATCTAGAGTCAGGCATCCATTATTACACTGATCATAGTGGTGATAGCAGACTTTATAGTACTTCAGTTATGTTGTATCATTCTGTGAAGATGTAATAATTGGGCTAGAAATGACTTACATCTGCAATCTGACATATACATTGTTGAAAATCATTGCACTGCTCTGTTCCCCTGCCCAGCTATGCTACATACACTTTTCAGTTTGGAAACAATGACCATCCCGCCTATGGCTTTACATTAAGGCAGTATGAGAAAATAGAATAATAACATTCAAAAACACAAGAAGCACAAACCATGAGTACTAACACTATCTTTATTGTGAGATTACAGTAACAGAATTTTGTAGGTCAGAAAACACTTCTTCCCTCCTTTACTTTTACTTTTCCAAAACTAGGGAGGGATCCTTATGAGATGCTTCCCATGCTACTTTTCCTTCTGTAGGCTGAGATACCTTTTGCATGATGCCTATCTGGACTATGGCTCTTTTCCTGTATTCCCATGTCATTCCTACAGTCCTTAATGCTATGCTCCATAGTTACTCATACCTTAGTTATCTCCCAGTTGGACTACTGCAACCTACTATATATATAGCATTCTCTGTGAAAACCATCCAAAATTTAGTCCAGAATGAAATTGCACAGATAGTTATGGGCACTCCACAGAACTATAACTGCTCCACATGCTATACTAACTCTCAGTAGGTTTCTGAGTGCAAGTCCAAATGCTGGTTATCACCTACAAAGCCCTATAGGACATAGAATAGTTTTAGTTGAGCCCATCTTCAGTCATTTCTACTGATACCACATGCTCTCACACGATAGCATGCTCCTTGAGGAACTGTCATCTGATTGTATCTAGGTATCAGTTCTCCCAGACAGACCAGACAAAAACTACAACCAGAGGAGTTAATTCAACTTTATTGTAAGTCTGTATTACAGTAGCAGAATCTTGCTAATCTGAAAGTACAAATCTCTTGCCATCTTTACTGACTGAGAAGCTATAGAGAGTTCCTTCTGATTCTTGCTCCATCTGATATCCAGTTGTGGACTATACCCTCTTATCTGACTATTTTGTAGATAACATCTCTTCGCCCCATCTTCCAAAATCTTTCCCTATTACACAAGGAGGTGTACTTTTTCTTTGTAAAATCTTCTCTTTAGATGAGCTGTCCCCAAGATTTGAATGGCCTTAACCTCGTTAGTCTTCAAGAAAGCTTTAAAAACTTGATTTTTCCCTTGGGTATCGGGACAGAACAAAAACGTGCTATTTCCTAGGTTATGGAATATCTGAGGACCCTTGGTTTGTAAATTCATTTTTATAAATGATATTTATGTAATGTTGTTTTTGTGTACTTGATGTATGCCACCTGAAATTGTGGTTATGATAGTTGTTTGTGTATGTGTATTGGAAATATGTGGATCCACAAGACAGCACAGGTCAGGCCACATACAAAGTTCTCTGAGCTGTGAGACTAGGAAGGAGGAGGCATAGAATGAAACAGTCAGTAACATTGCAAGCCGAGGCCCAAAGGCCTCTTCCACAAAGATGTATTGGTTGTTGTTTTTCTAGAATGCTTTTTCTCTGTGGCCGCTGGCCTATATAAATCTTTCAAAGATGTAAATATAGGTTTATTTGAGTTTATGTTATTTGGCCTAGCATAAGTTAAATTTATGGCATGGTAATATTTCATATACCTGAGTCTCTGAATCACTGAAATAGGTAGGTGATTCTGTTGAGTAAATGCTTTGTTTGAATTTTCATGATCTTCATTAGGAAAAACCAACAGTCTGCATTTTTAATGAATTATATCAGCAAAAGAATACTACCATTCTTCAAATTCCCATGAGCTACTGACGTTTTATAAAGTGAGTACTGATAAGTGACTTAATAATGAAAATTAGTCTTAACGCTCTGTGCTCTGGAATTCAAAAAGTGTTTTCCCACATTCTTATGCTCCCACATCACCTTCTGTAATGCCAAATATTGTTAATGTATACCAGCTTTGGTAGGGTTGAAATATTTTTGAGTTACTAAGCATGAATATTGTGCAATGCAATCTACATTTAGGAAATGAGTAAACACTAATATTCAGTATTGGCTTCTGATAATATATAAGTGTGAGAAATATGTATGTACAAGTACTTATTATATCACTGCTTTATTTCTTTGATTCCAGGATGATGTAATATTTGAAATATTTAATATAGTTTCTCTAGTTGGGGAACTAGAAAAGAACTTGGGCACAACCCTGTATTGATGTTAACAAAGGTAATGTAAACAAAACGTTGATTCATAGTTTGTCAAGAGAACTTTGCAAAGGTAGCTGTATCATAATTAAACCTTTACATACTTGTCAAGAACCCATAAGTGAACCCAAGAACCCATAAGTGAACCCAAACAGTATATTTCCTGATGTATCATCTCTTTTGATGTATGATTCCAGTGTTACTTTTTCAATGGAATTTTATTTTACCATATTTTATTTTATGTTTGTATGTATTGAGGATACCACTCACAAGTTCCAGTATTAGGATCCATGTACATACATGAAGACACAGCTGCAAGCTGCATATTTGATGGAGTCTAATTGGAATTAGTACTCCAGAATTCTTATCAATGTAAGAGCTGTTGCTTCTACAAGCAACAAGCTACTGCCTAAAAATATTAGCAGAAATACATTCATACGAGAACATCCTTTATATACAGTATAAACCATTTTATCTATAATTTTATTTGCAGTCTAATAAAATGGGGTGGGCAGTCTAATAAAATGAAGTAGACAATCAAATCAGTTTGATGAGAGAAACAAAAAGATGAAAGTTGACTGTTCCTCAAACCCATGATATATTAAAACCAAATATGACCATTTAATTATATATTTTTTTATAAAATTTCAGTCTGCCAGTCATTTTCTAGCAAGAACAGTCATGCTGAGAATTTCCTAGGAAGGAAAATGATTTACAATCCACTTGCTGTTTTACTGTGCCCTAGAGTTCCAATTGTAAATTTAAGTGACTTTTCTTTACAATATATAATTGCTTGGTAATCTCTTCTGCATTACTCTGCATTTCTTTTAGGATCACTTTTATTACGATCCATACATCTTCTCAAGCTGAAGCAAGCAATCTTTTCCAAGCTTGGGTAATGATTTTTTACAAACCTGGGTTGTCCCACAAACTTCAGCACAGGAAGTGAACTAAATTGAATCTGAAACCATTGCAAAAGGAAATAGATGTACTAAAGCTGGAACATTTATATGCTGAAAGGATAGTATAATTCTGATTGAAACAAAAAAAGTTTCATAAGCAAAAGAGACAATAGGAGGAGAAGAATAAGGGGTTAGGAGAGGAAAGGTATTTTTTATTTTTTTGTTTACTTATTTGTATCCTACCTTAATTATGTTTACAAATGACTCAAGATGGCAAACATATCCAACACACTTTCTTCCTCCTATTATCCCCACAACAACAACCCTGTGAGATGCATTGGGCTGAGAGAATGACTGATACAAAGTTACCCAGCTGGCTTTCGTGGCAGGACTTGAACTCACAGTCTATGTTAGCTATATCATTCCCCGTCTTAAGCAATTATCATTTAATGTTATTATTTTATGTTATGTAATTATATTGAACTCTTAGAGGGAGCCTGGAACCTCCACAGAGCGCGTCCCCGGGTTCCAGGCTCCAGGCTCAAACACCATCGAAATGGAATAGCTATAATTGTAAACAATCATGTAAATAAATGTATCAAGTCCTTTATTCCTGTATCCGATAGAGTGATAATGATTCAAATAAATAGTACTCCAGTAAATATGAATGTTATACAAGTTTACGCTCCCACAGCTGACAGCGATGAGGAGGATTTAGAGAAGTTCTACGAAGAAATAAGCAGTGTACTAAAACCCCTAAAAAGTAATGATATCACAATACTCATGGGGGACTTCAATGCAAAAGTGGGAGAAGGAAGTGATGCTCCTGTAGTTGGAAATTTTGGCTTAGGAACTAGAAATGGCAGAGGTGACAGATTTGTAGACTTTTGCAAGGAACATAGGCAATGTGTGATGAATACCTTTTTCAAGTTGCCAAAAAGACGCCTCTACACTTGGAGATCACCAGCAGATACATGAAATAATGTAGTAAGGAAGTCAAATTGACTATTTTACAATAAACAAAAGATTTAGAAACTCAGTAAAATCAGTAAAGACATACCCAGGTGCAGATGTACCATCCGATCATAATCTACTACTTGCTGAAGTCCAGCTGAAACTAAAAAGGATGAAAAACCCGAACCTTGCTAAACCAAGAATCGACAGAGACTTCATCATTAAACATGGAGGTAAGATTAAAGAAGAACTAGAAAATCATTTAAAGGAAACCAACAACCTGAATGATGATGATGTAGAAGCGAACTGGAATAAATTTAAAAATGCTATAGTAGAGGTAACAAAATCAAAACAGAGAGAGGGGTACCACAAGAAATAATAGTGGATGACGGAGGAAATTCTTCATCTCATGGATGAAAGAAGATCTTATAAAAATAAAAACAAAGAAAAATACAATGAATTGCAGAAAACAATTAGAAGAAAAATTTGACTGGCAAAAGAAAAGTGGTTTGCAAAGAGATGCAAGGAAATAGAAGAGACAGAACGTATACATAATAATTTCAATTTACACAAAAAAGTGAAAGAAGCAGCAGGCCTCTACAAAAAGAAAACCAACAACTTAGTTGACAAAAAGGGGAAAATTATCTTAGATGAGGATGAAAAACTAAAAAGATGGAAGGAATATATTGAAGAACTTTTTGAGGACACTAGGGATGATATAGATATGGGAAGTATAACAACTGGACCAAATATCACTATGGAAGAGGTTGAACATGCAATAAAAATAGCAAAAACAAGAAAAGCCACAGGACCTGATGATATCCCAGTAGAAAATTTAAAATTGCTGGAAGACAATGGGAAGAATTTTTTTACTGCAGCTCTTCAATCAGATTTATGAAACAGGAAAGATACCAAATGATTGGCTAAAATCAACCTTTGTGACAATCCCCCAAAAATAAATGCAAAGAAGTGTACCAAATACAGAACAATAAGCTTAATGAGTCATGCCCTGAAAATATTCCTGAGAATAATTCACACAAGAATATACAACAAAATTGAAGAGCGTCTAGGTAACACACAATTTGGTTTCAGAAACAATCTTGGTACACGAGATGCGCTGTTCAGCATTCAGGTTCTTGTACAGCGTTGTAGAGATGTCAATCACAGTGTTTACATGTGCTTCATTGATTTCGAAAAAGCTTTTGATAAAATAAGACACAGCAAACTATTAGAAATCCTGAAACAAGGGGGACTAGATGACAAAGACATCTAAATAATAAAGAATCTGTATTGGCATCAGATAGCAAATGTGAGACTAGGCCAAAAATACTCAGCTGATGCAGAAATAAGAAGAGGGGTCAGACAGGGATATATTCTGTCTCCACTGTTGTTCAATATCTACTCTTGAGTCAATCTTCAATGAGGCACTGGAGAACATTGATGCTGGCATCAAAGTAAACGGTGTTTGGATCAACAACTTAAGATATGCTGATGATACAGTTCTGCTTGCTAGTAAGCATGAAGACCTTCAGCTCCTCATCAACAGAGTCACAGAAATATCTGAAAAATACGGCTTGAAGCTTAACACCTCAAAAACCAAGATCATGGTCGTCAGCAAACAACCCGTTAATTTACCACCAATAAATTCAGAAGGAATACCACTAGAAAAAGTTGAAAGGATCACGCACCTCGGTTCTAATTTACAGCTGGGACATGACCGTTGAAGTAAAGACAAGGATAGAAAAAGCTCGAACAGCATTCTTCAAAATGAAAAAGGTCTTCTGCAGTCACAACATAAGCCTAAGACTGAAAATCAGGCTTGTCAGATGCTATATTTTTTCTATCCTGCTCTATGGAGTAGAGAGTTGGTCTCTGACAGAAGGCCACCTGAAGAGACTAGAAGCATTTGAAATGTGGATTTACAGGCGGCTGTTACGTATAAGCTGGGTTGACAAGATCAGAAATGAGGTGATAAGCCGCCTGGGAAAGCCAAGGGAAATCATTAAAACAATTAAAAAATGAAAATTAGAATATTTCGGACATGTGATGCGACACCCAGAAAAATACGGCATACTCCATTTAATCCTCCAGGGAAAGACTGAAGGCAAAAGAGGTCCAGGCAGAAGAACATCATGGCTTCAAAATCTAAGGGACTGGTTTGGACAAAACTCAGCAGCACTTTTTCGTGCGGCTGCTGATAAAAACAGAATCGCCAACATGATCGCCAACGTCTGATAACGGATATGGCACAAGAAGAAGAAGAAGAATTATATTGAAAGCTCTACAGTATGATAATCTTCCTGCCGCTTTATACATAACCAATAATTAATAGTGCCCTTTAACTAACACTTTTACTATTGTAATTTCATTCCCCAAATTTTCTTATTTCTTCCATAGAGTGAAAATATGTACTTACCAGTATTTATATAACCAAATGGGAAAGGAAACATTAGCAAAGTTGGCCAGATGCCTTAGATACCATGTCTTTGGCTATCATTGGAAGGCAAGATTATTTAGTTGCTTTTAAAAATATTTTTAGAAATGTTGGACTAACATTTAAATTTCCTTCCCCAGAAGCCAAAAGGGTAGACCACTTCTGTAAATCGCTATAGCTACATGCAGCATAAGCTAACCTTCCCAATGTGATACCTTCCAATTGGATTGCAATGCACTTCAAAGCTGCAGCCTTTTGTATATTCAGAGGAACCCAGTATATATATATCAGATGAGCAACATGGTGACTGGCATATGTGCTAACACAAAACTACCATGCCTTTGCCAATTGTCCCAAATGTATTGGGGTTGCTGTCAGAATATTTATGAAATGGCATAAAGCATCTGGAGTGTTGGAAGAGGTTTAATAGATAAATATTTCTGCCAAATTGGGTCCATAGTTTATGCTTCTTGTCAATTCTGCATTTGTGAGATGCTTATTTATTTTATTATATCAATTTATATCACCACCCATTTAGCAGATGAGACTGTGGGTGGTTCACAGCACATTAAAAACAATTTTTAAAAAATCAACAAAAATCTACAATAGATGCCAAAAGTAAACCACATCCAGGTCTTCAATGTTTTGTGAAAGACTGGCAGGCTTGGGGATAATCTAATCTCAGGGAGCATGGTACTCAGAGTTCAAGTGCTTTGTAGGTTTCAATAGATGGCATTCTTTAACTAAGGGATGTGGAGAGAGCCTTTCCTGTTGGATATAGTGGAATGGCTGAAACAACCTGGGAGAAGGGGTTCCACAAATAATCTGGGGCCATGCCATGTAGAGCGCACTGCAGTAAGCCACATGGGTGCTCACTAAAGTGTGAATGATTTGCTGAAGAATTGCTTGAAGGTTTAGGACGAGTGAGAATGTAAAAAGAGAGAAAAGAATTTGGGTATGGTATTACCTGCTTATCCTTTCCCTGTTGCGTTTGTTGTCATAGAGCCAAAAAATGATTCCTACTCATGACAAATATTGAAAATAACCACCTTTAACAAATTTCATTCAGTGTTTTTTTTAGAAGCAAAGCAAAATTAGCACTGTTTTATTTATGCATTTATTATGTTTACTTTGTACTTGTTTACACTTAATCTGAAGAACTTTTTCTTTTATGAAATTCACTTAGGATCTACCTCCCCATAATTTAAACCCATTGTTTCATTTACTCTGGAACAAGAGAACAAGAGAAAGAGATCTTGATTATCTTTTATACTGTCGGTGATTTAGAGAGTCTTCTATAATATCACCTGTTAGTAGATTTTTCTCAAGCTTTTAGTTCTTTCAATCTATCTTCATAGGCTTTTGTGTCTAGTTCCATGATCATCCTTGTAGGCCTCCTCTGAATCTGATTATAAGGAACGGCTGCTGGAATTGGGTATGTCTAGTTTAATGAAGAGAAGGACGAGGGGGGACATGATAGCAGTGTTCCAATATCTCAGGGGTTGCCATAAAGAAGAGGGAGTCAAGCTATTCTCCAAAGCGCCTGAAGGCAGGACAAGAAGCAACGGGTGGAAACTAATCAAGGAGAGAAGCAATCTAGAACTAAGGANTATTATTATTATTATTATCTGCAAGAACTGCAAAAAGTGAAATAAAATGGAAACGTTACTACCTGTGATTTCCAAATTATACTTGTGAAACATCCTAACTGCACTTGCTTTTCCAGCTACATTAGATTGTTGGGTAATATTCAAGTTATGAACAACTACTGTTGCAAGTTCTTTTTTTATAATACCAAACCAGATATCCTTGATCCCATAGTTGTGCATTCAGTTTGTTTATTTTATGGGTGATGTTCTTGTCTTGGTTAAATTTGTTAAATCTCATGCTGTTACTTTCAGCCTCCTTCTTTAAGCTTTAAGCATATAACAAATGTGGAAATGTGGGCACCTTTCCAGTTCATTCAGTCCTTTTTATTATTCTAAAGCTATTAATAAGGTCCCAAAAGATTATAGACTAGTTACGCTAATTAGCCAGGTAAAGACAATTCTACATGTGAATAAACACCCTGACCCTTCTAATCTTTCAGGCTGTGATTGTTGTTCTGTCTACTTTTAACATCAGTAAGCTCCTCTAAGCAGCTGAACATTTAAAAATGAAGATAATTCATTCTTACAAAGCAGAGAAAGGCTATAAAAAATATCAAAATGCTTCCAACTAGCAAAAACTAGTTCAGCTTGAGAAACTTTGTTAAAAAATAGAAGTTACATGAAACTGTTGAAATCAATCAAAAACCTAGAAGTCAAAGTAACATTTTCTACTAGACTTACCTGAAAACTGATTAAATCTACAAAAGAGAACCCACAATCATTACATATGACCTGCTGAAAAGTTTAATTAATATCGATGTTATGTGCCCAGTATATTGTTGCTTATATAATAACAATCTATATGGGATAATTGTCAGATGAAAACATTTTCTCTGAACCCATCACAAAACTCTACAAAATTTGCAGAAATAAATCTTGATAAACCTTGAAATGTTTTGTAACAAAGTGCTCTGGGTTGATAGAACATTTTAATTTTTCATCTTAACAACACAAAATATATTTGTTAGAATATGAGTGAAACATTTGAAGAAAAGAACATCTTGTCAACCTCTTGGGCTGGGCAGTGACTGTATGTATTATGCTTTGGAGTTGTAGGGCAGCCTGTTGCACAGAAAATACTGTGCAGTCTTTTGTGAAAAAGAATGGATTCAATTCATATCTAAGAAGCTAATTAATATACCTCAGTCAGTGAAACATTTGAACCTAAAAAGAGATCTTACATTTCAGAAGGAAAAGATCCTTATAAGATTTTATGTATCTTGTAAGTAACTATGAAGTACTTATAAGAAAGAAAAATAAATGTTTGGGGATTATCTTTGCACTCTCCAAACTCAAATATTATTATAATTCTGTCAGGAGACCACAAAAGATGCAAGGAGTGCTAAAAATGTTTCTGGGTTAGAAGAGTTCTGCAAGTAGTGAGAGTGAAAAAAAATCTTAACGCTAATTCTATGTCATATATCAGTTTTTGTTACTTAGGGATTCATTAAATCATGCAGCTAGACCAAGGGTGCCTAAACTTTTGCATGATTGACATTCAGAAGAAATGTGCAACATACCATGTTCAGTGCAAAACAGCTTGCAAATTATTTGAAGTGTCCAGTTTTGTTGCCCCAGGAAGCATAATTTGTTAGCTAACTGTTTTTGTATTATGTTCACATATGCATTTTCATGCTTATAGTAGGTCTGTTAGCCTCTGTCTATTTCAAGTTAATTTTTAAAATGCCTCCCCCCAAAAACAGGAGGAAAAAATTGGCCCCTCGCCTTTGGCAATATCACTGTGTCACTAAGTTGACTCTTGCAGGCTTTTTAAAAAATATGCTTTTTAAAAAAGCAAACAAATCCACAACCCTAAACATAGTCTCTGGCATAATATCAGATTCCTTGACTGACATTCTTGAAATCAAATATTTACATTTTTCATTAACCTGATTCCTGATGGCCAGAAAATACTTTTCTGCAGTTTTATACCAAAACTGATTCCCATAATAGAGGTCAGTGGATGAGTTCAAGGTCCAGATGTTTTTGGAACTTTTACAAATCAATAAAATGCCCTTTGAAAAGACTTTGGATTCAGTGCAGAGAAAAACTACACATTCTCTCTATGTAGTATAGGACAGAATTTAGCTGTACTTATGAAATGCTATAGGGCTAAATTATTAAATCATACATTTGTAAATGCTGTATTTATGGACAGTTGACTAACATGTATTGTTAGCTCACCTTTAAAAAGGCATTTTTTCCTTGTTATGTGTGTATTTATTGTAAGACATTATATAAACAAAATACAAGACAGAAAGTCCTGAAGACTGTGTGTAGAACTTGGAAGTTACCCATAGTGCAACATCTTGATAAGTAGAGGATGACAGGTTGTTCCAGAATAGCTTTAAAATCAATGGAAAGGAGGTACAGTATCCATCCATCACTACAAAAAAAGAAGAATTAACTGAGTTAATTAAGAATTAATTAGTTCAGAATTAACTGAGATAAATATGCTTGTAGAAAATGGAAATTAGTTCCATATCTGACACTACAAAGACTGTTAATAATGCTAATTATACAGAAATGACATCTCTGCTGACCGCTGCTTCTTTTTATGTGAGAGAAAATGAGTTTTACTTGAAATCTGTATAGTGTTAATGTTTTATTCTGACCTTAAATATCCGTAGTACCTATTCAGATGGTTATATCTAATACCTGACTTATTTCAAATTGTCATTCACCAGCTTGGTCTGCTGATCTTCAGACTTTTAATCTGTGTTTACTGTTGGGCTTGTACAAAAATTATGTATCTGCTATTAGAATATATAAAAAACAGAAATCGCTCACACCTTGATTATTAATCAGTCTTTTCTCAATCTATAAGTGATTTAGCCATTATCTTCTTATATTTATTTTTAATTGTAGGTATTACCAATTCATTTTGTAGTAGCTGATTTGAATGCCCACTCCTTGTCTTAGGTGAAGTGGAGACAAGGTGCTTTCCAATTAGCCATTATCTAGAAAATATTAAAGAACACAAAGTTTGCATTGTCTAAAACAGACCAAATCTGACTTTTACTATTACTATGAAAATTATTGTTATATCATAAATGGATATGCCTATTGCAATTTTAAAGTATTTAAAGTATGATTTAGGAATTTTGATGTTTTGTGTTGGTAGTAAAGATTCAAGGACAAATACAATATTTAGAACATTGAATATATACTGCTACACAAGAACACAATGGGTTAAAAAAATGCAGTAATCCTCATAATTATTGAGCCAACAGGTATAAGATAGAAACCAGTGGTATGCTGATTTCTTTTCCTGCATCTTTCAAACTGGCTTCTAATCAACTCACGTTTTATAACTAAATTTTCAACATACTGTTTCAGTTTGTGTTCTTTAAAAGTAGAAATGCCTCAGAATTTGTTGTGTGAACAGGTAAGTCTCCTGTTATTTTGTATCAGTTGATGGCATGAAAACTATTTTAAAGCTTAATATAAGAACAATCAAATTGAAGTGGTATTCTATGCTAAATTAGAATCAGGAAGAAACGTTATTGAGAAACAGCTTTCCATTAAGTCTGAGATTCAAAATGACAAAAGTACAGGGACAGAGAACAAAATACCAATGTTTGGAATTGCTTTTTCAAAGAACATAAATGCCACAATGCCACTAGCTTAAAAAACATGAGTGAGGTCAAAGTTATTAATATAGTTTGATGAAGACCTTTTTGGAAAGATCAGGAATAGTTGCACTTCAGAAAATCAAAGGAACAATGACCTCTTAATGAAAAGAATGTTAGAGATAAGCTGATCAGCTCCTTATCAAGTTGACAATTATAGTCATGTTGTCAACTGGATGTTAACATTATCCAAGTATGATGTTCACTGGTATTTATACTTTAACAAGAATGACTGAAGTCATTTACTGCCTATTTTTGAAACTGATTATATATTCTAATGCCACCATTGTTAGAAATTTTAAAAATTTCTAACAATGAAAAACCTTTAATATCAAGATTAGAATGAAACTTCTTGAATCATAATCAGCCTTTATGAAGACTTTTAATGAATAAGCTGTGAATATTTTTTAAATGTTTATTTCCTTTTACCCACCCATCTCCTCATTCCTGTGAAGTCTAGGTAAGCTACTTATTAATCATGTGATACTTCCAAACTGACTCCATTTCTATTAAGCCGTTGTACTTTGATTTAAAATGTTGGTTAATATTTTCCAGAAAAATACTTCCTAGGGGTCTTACAAATCTGAAGTGAATCAATTCTTAGGTGCTTAAATGTAATTAAACTACCTTATAATTAATTTGCAAATAAGTGAAAAGGACCAACAATGTTAATCCAAAGCAGCTTTTAATTTTCTGTTACCCAAGTTCTAAGTCAATGGAAGCAGTCATCTACTGTATAAAGCTAAACCATGATGTAGTAATACACGTGTTAACCTCCACAACATAGTTGCATTTAAGGGCACTCTCATATATACATACCGTATATATAATGCCACATGACATAAAAACATGCAAGGCACATCTCCATATCTACATACATTTTATGAAGGAAAGAAAACCTTGCAAGTCAAACATACCACTGCTCTATTTGCCATAATTAGTCAAACATATTCCCATGCTTGTATTCTATTAAATACAGAAGCCAAATCAATTTTTTCCAACACCATTTAACTTTTGGTATTAACTACATCTAGTAAAGTACAAGATTATAATTCAGACTTTTCTTCAGGAACTTCAATTTATGCCATCTTTCCCCAAAAGATATCCTCCAAACATACCTTTCTTTACTTAAGGAATTTATAAGCCACTTCACTCACTGAAGAAACACTAGGTAATGTGTCATACATGATAACATTAAAACAAAGCAAACAAAAATAAACAAGAGAAAAATAAGAATATTAAACTACTATGTACAGAGAAAAAAGCACTGTAAAGTGCCAAAGAATTAAACATCTACTCTGCCATGTGAACCTCAGCGGGAATAGTGTTTTAAAGGGTGGAGGTGGCTGAAGAAAAGACATGTCTCCAAGATTCTATAAGATTACATTATTTTATCAGTGGGAGTTGGAACAGGTCAACTTTACTAGATCTGAGAGGACAGGAGACACAATTGGAGAAAAATGGTCCTGCAGATATCCAGGCTCTGAAACATGAAGGTAGAGTAAATTGCCCTGATGATTGGATGATAGCAGATGTCACTCAACATGTTAAGGAGACAGTAACCTAAGGGAAATTGGTATATATCACAGCATGATTGAAGCAAAGGATTAGGATTTTTTCCCCTTACTGAATGTGAATAAAATCCATTTACACTCCCATTTACTGTATCTATTTTTCTAAAATTTATTGGTGAAAATATATCTATGAGGATTCTGCAGCAAATCTCTTACCTACATGGTCTCTCCCAATATGTCGGAGAGGCTATTTTTGTATTCTTGAGTGTTATTTGGCAAATGCTCTGGCCATTGCAAAGACTGTGCACCAATATCTCAGATGTGATACCTAAGGTCCCATTTTTGTTTGCAACTATTGTGTATGACTATATAAATGAAGTGGCCTGTAGCTTCTTTTTAGCCCTTTTAGATGAGAAAAGAATTCCTTCTGGTTGACAGCTTTTCCATAAATGGATTAGCTGTTCCTACTAAACGGCACATGTAATGAACCAACTGGATCAGTGCTGTTTCCAACACTTTGGATATTTGGTTCCTCTCAAGAATAATTATAGCAACCCTATATCTAGAAAGGGTAGTTTTATTTCTTGTAATTATTATACTTCACTAACATTTAATCTTCTGGCATTTGCAGCTAACTCTCTTGAAATCTCTCTTCTCTCTCTCTCTCTCTCTCACACACACACACACACACACATACGCCCTTTGTTTTTTCTTCTTTAAAAAAATGAAGCTAAAATTATTTTTATGTTAATCTCAAAAAACCCAAGTGGATGAAAACATAGGGTTGCATGCCCCTCCTGTTGATGCTGAAAAATACTGCAGATTTCATCTGAGTAGAATTGGATGGTTCTGCTGACATAAGAATGTAGCAACTGGAAGCCATCATCTGGAATAGCACATAATGAGTGGGAAAATGTAACTGTCTGGAGACAAGCTGTGAAGAATGTCTGCCCTTCTTGTCCTCAAAGGAAGAGTGATATCATTGCTGACAACATTAGGCCAAGAAATCAGCTTGCATCTGCGCTTGTGCAATCATTAAAAAGTAGCCTATGGGTCCCAGCAAACAAATTTGAACTGAGCTGAACAGTACTGGATTGTGAATTTCTGCCAGATGCAGGAGGCTGGTTTGGCTATTTGTGGACTAACCAAGAGCAATTAGCAGGTAGCTCAAGCTTCACTAAAAATAAACACTGCAAGTCTTAAATGGCCCTTAAGAGTTTTTCCTCTAAGCCCCATGACTTCCAGCAATCATCTCAGTTAGCTAATTTGGGATATCAAGAAAAGGTACAAAAATTATTGTGTCTGGGACTTTTGCTTAACATACCCTTGTTGGCTGTCCTTGGATAGTATTTTTTAATTTGATTTGGGGAGGTGGGAGTCTCCATTAGCAGTTCTGCCTTAGAAAACATAGAACATAAATTCTCAGGGAATAAGAAGAGACTGGACAGCCATTTGTCTGAAATGGTATAGGGTTTCCTGCCTGAGTAGGGGGTTGGACTAGAAGACTTCCAAGGTCCCAACTCTATTATTATTGTTGTTGTTGTTATACCTACACAGAGAGAAAAGCGGTTGAGATAATCAGATGGAGTAGAACGATTACAAGGAATCCAAGTCTTCTATTTCCCATAACCCCCAAAAGACTGTAGGTTCACCTATCATATAAGTCATAGTGTATTTTCTTTGGTTTGGGGTTAGAGCATTGTATAGCCACTGTATTTTTTAGATTATGATCTATGGCTTAATGCAGTATTTGAACCCTGAATATAGTTTATTCAATAACCTATGGTTAAGCAACCGTGGCTTAGTATATTGTTGTTTATGATACTATTAGTTTTCATGTTAATATTCTAAAAAAAAAAAGTATGGTTGTTTCAGCTATATTGGGAAGTGATGGAAGTCTATGAAATTATTTTGTTTATTTATCTTCTGGTTGATTTTAGGATTAAAGTATGTAAATATATGAGAGTCAAAGAGAAACAGGGATGTCAAATACAGGAACTCAAGCTTCTACAGACATCAGGCATTTGAGATGGCCTGGCTGGGATCCTTTTACAGTGCAGATTTCTTTCCTTCTTTTCCACGAAACGGGGGAACAAAGTTTTATTGCTGATTGGAAATCCCTTATAGGCTTTTTAAGTGAAATGGAAAAAAAATGAATTTATAGTTAATGGTTTTCATAATTAGACAGGATAAATTAGAAAAAGAGTAATGTAGAGTAAGGATAAATTTATAATTGTGCCTATAACTGATGTAAAAAAGATATAGCAGGAAGATGCTTCTTTGTATCTTTTTTCCTTTCTATTTTTTTCTTTTTTGCACTTTTAGCTTTCTCTGATTTCTTTCTTTTTTTTCTTTTTCTTACTTCATAATATTTTTTATTTTTCTTTTAAAAATCTTTAATAAAAATATTATTTAAAAAACAGGTGGGGAGCAAAATAAAACTGACAGCTGATAAAGTTTGCAGTATATCAAGAATTGTAACTACTGCTTATGGTAAATTAATGCCAAAAAGTGCTTTATCCAAAAAAAAATAATTAAATATGACAGAGTAAAATATCTACTATGATAAATCATTTTAAGAATTGTTGGAATTCTATATATACTTATCTGATGCAAATATTAAAGTACATTATATTTCTAATACACTTATATAACTATTACATTTTTTTAACTTACTGTACTTTGTATACTTGTCCATACAAAGTGTATTTCTAAAGGCAATCCACTCATAGGTGACAAGTGCACTCAAGTCTTCAATTAAATTGGGCCATACATTTGCTTGGTGCGTCCTCAGAAGCATGCTTTGTATGGCATGGCCTCTGTCTTCTGGAACAGCCTCCCACTGAGATATGAGTGGTCCCAATACTCCTGGCCTTCTACAAGACTGTCACTTTTATTTGTTTACTGCCCAGATTGATTCAGTAAATACTCAATAAATACGTTAAATACGTTTAAAAATATAATACTTCTAAGAAATTTATGGAACAAAGTTTTTCCTACCATCAAAAGAAATCTCTAATTTCCCATTATTCAAGTATTTTTCTCCCACATACAAGCCTCTAAAAAGACTCTGCAAGATGTCAGCATTAGACTTTTTCCTTCCATAAACTTTTTGGAAGCAATAATCCTTTCCATGTTGTCTTTGGAGTAAAATCTGTTGAACATAATTTAACTTGCTTCTGAGTAAAAGTCAATATAATTGCTATGCATTTTAATCTAGCCTTTGTGTTTTGGATGGTACACCAACCACTGAAATGATGAATAGTTTCATTTTCTAAAACTGGATATTAATATTCTGTTTGGAAACAGTCAAAATATTCTTTAAAAATGAGGAAGAAAAAGAAAATATTCCTAACAGTTTTAGACAGAAAACAGTCAACTATTATGAATGAAATTCTCTTTTGAATCATGGCATACAGGCTCTAACCAGTTTGAATCCTTTCTTAGAACAACGTGGTGATTTTGCAGCTGACTCAAAAGTTGCCTGCAATATATTCAAGTAGCAATTTCTACAATTTATTACTGACATGTAATTACTTAGCATCACTTACAAATACCACTCACTGCAATTAATTTAGAAACTACAGTATGCAGAAAATGTCTATGGAGTCATCCAGTCATCCAGGTGATGCTTGTCTCAAAGCTGCTTTTTCAAAAGACAATTGGACTTTCTTTCTTTTTTCTTGAAGACGTTTCACATCTCACCCAAGAAACTTAATCAGTTCTGATTGGATAGTGGGGGGGATGGAAGGATTAGTTCTGACTAATCCTATGCAGAAAGTGTACTTCAGATCCTTGTTTCCATCTCAGTATTTTCTACCACTGTTAATTAGAATGATTGTATAAAATTATGGCGCCATTGGACAACACCCTTCCCTCCATATTGGGATGCATGTATCATAAAAGACAAATTACTATTTATTATTGAAGGAGTGCAGAAATGAGCAGCAAAGATGATAAGGGGTCTAGAGGCTAAATCATATGATGAACAATTAAGGGAACGGTATGTTTAGACCAGGGGTCTTCAAACTTGGCCCTTTTTATGACTTTGGACTTCAACTCCCAGAATTCCTCAGCTGGGTGAGGAATTCTGGGAGTTGAAGTCCACAAGTCATAAAAGGGACAAGTTTGAAGACCCCTGGTTTAGACTAACAAAGAGAAGGGCTAGGGGTGATATGATAGCAATCTTAAGAAGCTGTCATAAGAGAAAAAGGGGTCAACTATTCTCCAAAGCACCTGAGGATAGGACAAGAAATAACAGGTGGAAGATCATTAAAGAGAGATTCAACCTAGAATTAAGGAGAAATTTCCTGACAGTGACAATGATTAATCAGTAGAGCAGCTTGCCTCCATAAGTTATGGGTGCTCCATTACTAGAGGTTTTTAAACTCTTTTAAACTCTATTTGATAGCTATTTGTCTGAAATAGTAACTGGATCTCCTGCCATGGGTAGGGGGTTGAACTAGAAGAACCCCAAGGTCCCTATTATTCTATGTTACTATGTATACTAAGCAATATGTATACGAATTAAGGGCTTCAACATGGACTGGTAATGCAAACTCAAAACCCCATTGGGTCAGTTTTGGTCTGGGCATTGTCTCTCAGTTCAATCTATCTCTCACAGAGTTATTGTGAAAATTAAACTGGGGGAGCTTCTATGCACACTACCTTAACAACCCAGAGAAAACATGGGATATAAATGCATATAAATAAATATTTCTTTCATGAAATTGGGGGGTATTCGCAATTAGATTTGTTTTCAATTTTATCTTTACTAATGTTATATGAAGTAAATTACACTTGCCCATAAATTACAGGACAAGCACACTAAACTTTCATGGCTAAAGTTCCAGTCCAAAATTGTCTCTTAAACAATGCAAAGTCTCTATTTTTCTATATGGTTTCTGAATATAAGTAGCATAAAGTGTTTCTCCAATCATCTCCCTGACAAATTTATTGCAAATGTTGCCTAATTTTTTTTATCTTAAAGAACATAAAAAGTAGCCATGCCTAGGTTAGCCCTCATCCAAAAAGAGACAAAGGGTTAAAAGACGTATCACATCATCAACCATGATATATGTAATATAGGAGGGAGGAGGGAGGAGGTAGTAATTGCTATGTGTGTAATTAATGCACAGAAAATTGAAAGTCAGTTCTTTAGATATTATTTTCTTTTTTATCCTTCCTTTTTTCTTTTATTCTTTTACAATTTCTTTTTATATTTCTTCCTTTAAAATTCTGTGGTTCTTTTAAACTTTATAAAATATTTTTAATAAAAAATAAAAGCATTTATTTCCAGCTGTTCATTTATAGCACACAATAGCTTATTTTTACCCAGAAATTTAAAAAGATGAATTCATCTGCAGTCAACCTCAATTTTGACCCTGCTTGTTTTTATTTAGCACAATGGGATTGTGCTATTTGCAGTCAGTATCTACATTATAAAAATGTTTGACATGACAGAGAACATTTGTATTTTTGTCTAATCAGCAACAAATCTAACTTAAAACTTACAAAACACCAAGACTTTCTCCATTTCACTTTTCAAATTACATAAGGTAGTAGAACCACTACTATCGATATTAAAGGGTTAGCTGCAAGGGCTGCACAATTTTGCTCTGCATAGCTGGATGCAGACTTTCGGTACTCTAATATAGTGCTTCTCAACCTCAGCAACTTTCAGAGGCTGGCTAGAGAATCCTGGGAGTTGAAGTTCATACATCTTTAAGTTGAGTCAATTCAGAAACACTGCTCCACTACGTTCTACAAATGTCCACATTTCTCAGACTTCCTACAAATATCTCCACTTTGCCTCAACATTTTGGCCGTGTTAGAGGTTGCTATATATTTTAGTGGAAGAACCTGGATTCCTACATTATACAGAATTATTTGTTCCAACCAAGGTTTCTTGAATTGTATGCAGTGGTTGTGTTCTCATATACCACTAAACCATGAACTATGTTTTATGAATTACAGGTAGTCCTCAACTTACAACAGTTCATTTAGTGACCAGTCAAAGTTACAATGTCATTGAGAAAAGTGACTTATAACGATTTTTCAGTTACAACTGTTGCAGCATCCCCATAGGCATGTGATCAAAATTCAGATGCTTGACAACAGACTTATACTTACGACGGTTGCAGTATCCCAGAGTCATGTATTCACCTTTTCTGACAAGCAAAGTCAATGGCGAAGCCACATTCACTTAACAAACATGTTACTAACTTAACAACTGTAGTGATTCACTTAATAACTGGCAAAAAAGTCGTAAAATGGAGCAAAACTCATGTAACAAATGTCTCTTAGCAACAAAAATTCTGGGCTCAATTGAGGTAAGTCGAGGACTACCTGTACAATGATGTATTCTATACTGTGATGTCATTTGATATTGGCTTTGTCTAATGTGTGTTGCTGTGCCAGTCTCATTTGGAAATTAGTGCCATTTTGGACTATGTCTATTATCTGTGATGACCTATTAAAACCTTGCTAGGAAACACTGGTGGCATTTAAAAGTATAATTTATTCTGATATATAGAACTAGCTATTGCAGAAAGAAAAGAAGTTTTCTTGCTCTATTCCTTTTAGGCTAGAAAAGTTAGTATTAATCTCCTGAATTAACAAAGCCTTGTTATTAGTGATACTGATATTTCAATTACAGCAAGTACCCTATAGGTTAGGGCTGGATAGCTCTTCCTTTTATCTTCCCCTGCCAGCATGATTAGAATCAGGGATGGGAGTTGTAGTACTGCACTTACAGGGCCCCATTCATATTCCCTATTAATGCATACAGGTGCACTTCGATATAAATGATCAGAATGGCTTTCTAAACATTTTTCAAGCCACAGACCAGTTTTAGAGGAGAAAGGAAAGGAGAAAGGAAAAAGGAAAAGAGATAATTCTATTGGTTTACACACTGACTTTCTCTAACGGTGTGTCGTGCAGGCGAGAGTATTGCCCGACTGCCCTGCTTTAGAGCAAGCGAGACCAACCGCGCGCCGCAGAAAGCTCTGTGCGCGTCCTCCCCGCGTAACAATGAAGTCCAGCCGCATTTTACCTTCGACGTTGACTGGAGCGGAGGGAGACAAGCTGCACATGATCGTCCATGCTTGGGAGAGCTGTCCGTTGGTTGTTGCCATGACTACAGAAAGCTCACGGAACCCAATGAGCTGCCTACAGGAGAGCTGAAAGGACCAGCCATTTTGCTGGGGGTTGGGGGGCGGGGGGGTGTAAAGAGACAGTAGCACGTTATGCTGGGTTTACCGCGGAGTAAACAACCACAAAAAAGGGGGTGTATGTGATTTATTGTGAGGAAGCTGAAGAAACAAGTTACCCGCGCCTCCTTAGCAGAGCGCGGAATGTCTCCAAGCTGCCATTTTGACAAGCGGGCTCCCGCTCACCGGGAGAAAGGGTGGAATGCAGCGTGATCCGCTCTACGTCTCTCGGGCACTTCGCGTTTTGCAGGCTGGGGCGCGCGCTTGGAGGCGCATCTTGGAGGCAAACAGGGAGGGGGAGACGGCGAGGCTCTTCCCCGCAATGTTATCTCGAGCGGTCTCCCGCTGCCCTGCAAGCGTGAAGTGGTGACCCCAAAGAAGGGTGTTGCCCTCCCTTCCTGCCCAGGGCGACTGCTCGTCGAGGAGCAGCCGCACCAGCAGCGGAGAGCGAGCGAGCGAGCAGGTGTGCGATTCGTGGCGGGCTCTGCCTTGCAGGCTTGGGGGGCGGGGAGCCACTCAGGTTGGTGTGCACTTCCTATTAACAGATTGCTGGGTTGGGAGCATCTGGCTGAGGATTTAGTCAAAGAAAGCCTGCTGCTGTTCAAGCGCGTCTGAACCGCTCTGGGAGCAAGGTAAGCTTTTGTTTGGGTGCACGGACTGCTTGCCGCGGAAGAGCTCCTAGGTGGTGCTTGGGAGAAGTTTTTTTTTTTTTTAACCCTTTCATATCGATTTTCCATTCAGTTGCAGGGCAATTTTCTTCCCGGACGCTCAGCATGGGAATGCCCGTTTTCCATCTATTGTAAGCTAGGAAATGCTTTCTGAATCGGCTCTCGCCCGTTACATGTATCCTTCGTGTAGTAGGCGGCTTCTTCTTACAAATGTTCTCTGTACTTCGGGGGGGGGGGGGGGGGAATCAATATTTCGAGGTTTAGATAGAACGTTCGACTATCAAAATCTGTCACCGAGTCTCTGCCTCCTTCCTTATTGACATTTTGCCCAGCTTTGAGGTTGTTATAAGTGGATCGAAGGCACACACAACCCTCCTTTACTATTGCTCCGGTGTTGTATTGTTATCATAAGTAGGTCATAAGGGAAAGCAGTGTTTGCACTAGTTTTCTGGACGAAGTGGCCCACTGCTTTGTTTGATTAGTTTCTGATGCTTGTGCTGTTAAGAGGTGTATAAGTGGGAGAAGTCTTCACACCTTTCCAGAGGACACCCACGTACCAAATTCATCTCTAGATGCCTAATGCAGCACTTGTGTGTCTCAGTTTGGAGTTGGATTGAAAGAAAGGAAGCCACAATGCCACATAATAAATTCAGCCAAATAACATATAAACTGCTTTGAAATCTCGGGTGGCAGTGTCTGTCAAGAGCAGGGAGGGACAAAGGAAATGAAACATAAGCATGAAATGCCTACAGAGCAGTCCAAAGGAAATGATTCTGGCATATATCTAGTGTTATACCTCTGTAGGCTTCTAGTTCCTGAATGAATTGTTCCCTGAAATCATTCATAAAGCAGACTCCTAATAACAATAAATTCTTAACAGAGCAGAGATCGGTAAAGTGTACTTTAAAGAACAGGATAAAAATGTACCAAATGTATCATTTATTTGGCAAAATGTCATAATTTTGGGCTGCTTGGAAAGAAAATCTGGAATACATCCCCTGTTTTATTCTAGAGTCTCATATCATTTGCCTTAAAAACCATGGGTAATTTTAACCTTTATTAATAGATTAAACATTAAAAGCGGCTAAGCCTATGTCAGTTGGTAAATTAGTAATGAAGGGGCCTGATGTGCTTATGAATGAAGCAAGCTGTAAGGGTGTCAAAGTCCAAATGTTTTTCAAATTTTATAGTGTATTGAATCACTTCTTATGAATGCGTACTGAGCGATTATTGTATACAAAATTGGATATTTTCTTTAGGAATTCTTGCTTTCCAAGTTCTTATCAAATGCATCCTCTGCCTTTAATCCTATTAATTTCTTTCCAATTTCTGAATCAAACCATTCTCTTGTTATTTTTATTTGCTTCAAGGGGTCCGAGACTTGAAGTTTTTGCCTTATGTTCTATGATGTGAAATTCTTTTTCGTAGCACACTCAAGACTACATAATTTAATGTAGTCTTGAGACTTCTACTAAAACAAGTACTATTTCACACACTGGTATCTATAAATGCAAAACCTCTACAACAATCAGAATATGTGCTGTTTGTTCACATCAATATTTCTTTGTGTGTAATTGTAAACATGTTAAGAAGTGGTAGATTTATTTTTTAGGAAGAAGTAAAGCATGGAGCACTGTCTCCATTAACAAGTAATGATGAGGACAGTGTTTGCATGGAGATACATTGATGATTTTTTAAGTTATGCAATGGCCTCAAACAGAACTAATGTGTTTGAGTGTTAAGATTTTATCCACACAAAGAATAGGAAGCCTTGAGCTCCCCAGATATCTTTTCCAATTATCTTCACCAATTACTAGGGACTATGTGCACTATTATCCTTGACATATGGAGGATAATATCAGGTGTCTTCCTGGTGGGTTGGAGGCATTTAACAAGGACACAAGAATCCGCAACTTATGAAAAGGATTTTTTTATATAGAAAAATATTCCAATAACAACAATATATTAAAATCAAATCCTATATAAAAGAAATTCAGGACTCAATTTTTGAAGCACATTCTCCTACCCAAGCTGTGGAAAAGATTTGATGACACCTTCTTTTGAATGGGGCGCCAAGTAATGTCCAGATCTGTTATAAGGATTTCTTCTGTGCAAGAACTAACTCTCAAAGGTATAAGATTGCTTTGTCCTATTCTACATTTGTGGATTCTTGGAGGACCATATTTTCTTCAGATATTAATTTATGTATTCATTTACATTCTGTTACTTTCTGGGGTCCACTTATCATTGTGACAGATCTCTGTGATATGTCAAATAACGTAGGGGAAGGTACATGACATAATTCTTCTTCATCCAAATTATCATGCAATTGTGACAGAGTTGAAGAGGATCGCTCTGTTCTTACAGCATTTTTAAAAATACAGATACCAATCATTGCTTTTGACCTAAGCTGCCTCCAAAACAAAAGGAATGGGAACAAATTGTTAGATGCAATCAGATCAGGGATCTGATAATTTGACTAACTGAAAAGCAGTACTGGAGATTTTTGGCACTATAGATTAACATATAGCCTTCTTGGATGCAACACAGTGCAGAGAAATGTGGCTAGGGATTAAAGAGAGAAGGAATGATTCTGCTACCCTTACTTTATATTTTGTTTTATGCGTAAGAAAAAGATGATGATGCAGTCCTGGCTTCTTCATGCAATGGCCTTCCTAATGATCAAATTATCTTGTGACCAGATGCTTCTAATTGCATGCAATCTTGCTCTACAGGTAGTCCTCAACTTACAATGGCTCATTTAGTGACCTTTCAAAATTATAACCCCACAGAAAAAGTAACATGACTTTTTTCACATTTACAATCGTTGCAGCAGCTCCCTGGTCACGTGATCAAAATTCAGACACTTGGCAACTGTCTCATATTTATGATGTTTGCAGTGTCCTGGGATCGTGTGATTATCTTTAATGATAAGTAAAGTCAATGGGGAAGGCAGATTCACTTAACAACCATATTACTAATTTAACAACTGCAATGATTCACTTAACAAATGTGTCAAGAAAAATCATAAAATGGGGCAAAGGTCACTTAACAACTGTCTCACTTAGCAACAGAAATTTTGGGCTCAATT
>NW_015386356.1:1343998-1358748 GCF_001527695.2 Protobothrops mucrosquamatus
TTTGAGACACAAATGTTACCATAGGATGGAGTGAGCTCCCATCATTTGCTCCAGCTTCCTCTGGGGACATGAAAGAAGCTCCCATCAGGGCATCCCCCAGGGAAAGGGGATGTCACTGGCTAATCCTTTTAGCCCAGAAGTGCCTCAGCACTTCCAAAATGAGTACAAATGTGACAGCTATCTTCAGTATATCTGTCATTATAGGGCCAAGGACTAGTAGATTGGACTTAAGTCTAGACATGAATAAGAAATGTTGGTCAACAGATTTTAGCACTTACATTCTACCTTATACTGTAACTTAGAACCTCAAGAAATATATGACATTCACCACATCCATAAGTTGCTCAATACTCAGAATTGAGAGCTCTTGACCATTCATGCAGTAGTTAGATGTACTTGTGATAAAATGCACACTCCACCAAGAGTAACTTGTAGGAAACCATTTTTCTATGCCAGGTTTAACAACAATCTTCTACATCACTTGACTATGAACCAGCAGTGTGCAGCAGCAGCCAAAACAGCTAATACAATCCTGGGTTGTATAAACAGAGGCATAGAATCAAGATCACACAAAGTATTAGTACCGCTTTACAAAACCCTAGGAAGACCACATCTGGAATACTGCAGCCAATTTTGGTCACTATATCACAAAAAAGATGTTGAGAGTTTGGAAAAAATTCAGAGAAGAGCAACTAGGATGATTAAAGGCCTGGAGACTAAAACATATGAAGAATGGCTGCAGAACTTGGGTTTGGCTAGTCTAAAGAAAAGAAGAAATAGGGGAGACATGATAGCAGTATTCCAGTATTTGAGAGGCTACCACCAAGAAGAGGGGATCATGTTATTCACCAAAGCACCAGAGGGCAGGACAAGAAACAATCGTTGGAAACTGATCCAAGAGAGAAGCAACCTGGAATTATGGAGAAACTTCCTGACAGTGAGGACAATTAACCAGTGGAACACCTTGCCTCCAGAAATCGTGGGCGCTTCATCACTGGAGATTTTTAAGAAGAGGCTAGACAATCACTTGTCTGAGATGGGAGCTGGACTAGAAGACCTCTAAGGTCTCTTCCAGCTCTATTCTATTCTACATGGCCTGGCAGAACCAAAGTAGATTATCAGATTGCTTATATGTACACCTTGATAAGTTCCTTTTTAAAAATGATCATTTATATTTTTTTTTCATTTTTTCCATTGGAGTATGCATAACACTGACATTTAATGACATGGCAATAATTACAGGTAGTAGCTGGTAAAAATCTATAAAAAGGGAAATTGTGTAGCTTATAGCCATATAAACTGTTTGTCAATACTTTTGGTATTAATTGATACTAATTTATAGAAGGTTGTCTGAAATCTTATTTGTCTCAGGACTGCATTATATTGGAATTAGTAAATCTCTTATCTGGATTCCCTTCCTTCAAATGATCAAAATGCAGATCCAGGGAGAGCTGGGCTAGATCTTTTCTATGTGGAGGAGTTTCTTTCCATGGAGGCACATTCATTCATATAAATTTCCCATATCTCTATAGTCTGAAATCGTACAAAGTTTCAGCATAAAAATCTAGGCATTATTATTATTAATAATAGAATGTCAAAACAATATAAAATTAAAGCATAAGAGCCATGAAGGAAATGGTCAGATAACACATTCATGCATAGGCAAAAGCTCCAATAGATGATATATCAGTGGAAACTAGCATCTCATGGTAAGTGTTTGAGAAGATGCAAATCATTTGAGAGCCTAGTCTCCTGGTGACATTTAGTGAAAAGGTTTAATCTAACTAGGACATTTTCAGTAGTGGCACCAATCTTATTAAATGCCCTTTCCAAAGAGGTCCATTTAGCCCCAATAATTTAGTTACAGGCAACAGGTTAAAAAAAAGGACAGAATGGGCAAATAATACATAAAATAATTTAAATAGTTAATAATAGCCAGCTGAAAAAAGCTACCAATAATAATTATATCAGAATTAGAAATTATTGAAACTTTGTTTGAATCAAGATCAATACTTGGTAACTAATTATATGTACATACCTATGTTGTTTTAGTAGCAAAAATACTGAAATGATGTCATTGTTTTCTGGGATTTGTCTACACCCCCCTCCCCATGTCTCAGCCTACATCTTTTAATACTCCATCCTAGTATTATAGGAAGACAGCCTTATTATCTATGGTAGTCTATGGTAGTCAAAATAAGCCTGGTAGCAACTTTTCAAACTAATTATATTAAAAGACTGAACTGTTATGAGTTACCATTTATGCCTTTAATTTGTTAATTTGTGAAAGTACTACCAGATTACTTCTGATTTTTTGTATTTTTGGTATTTTGATATTAATGCTATAAACTGTTGTGATAGCTAATATTAAGGGGAAAAGTAGCTTTTCCATTATTTCCCATTTTATAGCAATTAAGATTTTAATATATGTACCTAATCAAAAGCCTTAATAATTGTAGGTGAATACTTTCATTATTATTCAGAATCATTGTTTTCTTAGAATTTAGAATTTAGAATTATGAAAGGTATACAATCTGCTGTGCTGAAAACAAAATAATTTTTTTGATACATTCACATTCTGAAAAGATCCCAATGAAATTTGATTATAAAGCTTAAGTTAGTGGCTATATTTGGAGAATTCTACACACACTGATTTTGTGAGTTTACCTTGGCGTCCATACTGATTATACATAATATGTATATGCATTTAATATGTTTGAGTTAATAATATCCATGAGTTAGCCACACTAACTTACCTTGGCTGATTTGAAAAAAAAAAAGGCAGGGACGGTAAACTGGAAAGGTAAAAAAACATGCCAGAAAAGATTCATGGCAAAGCAAATCCATACTGTTGCCAAGAAAACTATGTGGATATTTCCAAGAAGGTGAGCAGATTTAAAGGTCAAATCAGAGCAGACTTTACTTTTTTTTCTTCCTGTCAGTCATGTCCAATTCTTGGAGATTGCCTGGACAAGATTCTATCTTACCTTTATATAATTAACAAATGAAAGGGAAGATCTAAGAGTAAGATTGGAAACTCATATTTTGCTGAAACATGTACTCATCATGAAGAGAACCATATATTGGCACCTCAAACATTTGCTTCTGCATAAATAGAAAGGTTTTTAATATATTCTTCTAACTGCTATCACATCATGGGGCAAATACAAATGGCAAAGTTGTTTCATGCACCCTGTGCTTGCTTAGCATTCATTGTTAACAATTTCTGTATAATGCTTATTGCTCAATAGATTATGGAAGCATATGTGATATGTGTGTGCAATCCACGTAGAACACCATTTGCTTTAACTAATACATTTTAATATTTTTGATCAAACAGAAGTCAACCTTAACTAGAAAAAAATAGACAGCAGATAAATTATCTCTATACTGTATCTGCATATATCTTTACAGATACAGGCAAACATACAAAGCAGAATTAAATGAATAGCATTTGTAAATATTTCCTTAAAAGTTGTTGCATAATTATCTTGTATAATTTATGCTGGGAATTATCACATTATTCATACACTAATGTGATTTGTGGAATTAATAATCAAAACGTAGGCAGTTTCTGAGTTTCCATATGTAGCTAGCTATCCATGCTACTTGTGTTAGATTAATACAGTCAAGTGGGGAGTGTCCTTAGTCACTGGAGAAATTTTGTCATGTTTAAAGAGTTACAGCTGCTGAACATGGACAATAGAAAATTGAAGACTGTTTTTAGGTGCATTTGGTAAGATGCTAAAGCTGTTAATATATTTCATGTGCCGAGTTCTATTGTTGCTGCTATAAATAAATTAAACTCCTGTTGTTTTCTTGTACAACTTAAGTCATCTTTGTTTCTATTTTATCTTCAATGTGAGAATAACTCTGTGGCCGGAGATGCACATGCAACTTGTGTTCCAGTATGTACAACTTGTAAAAATACAAAAAAAAATGCTCCCTTGTTCTCACTAGCTTTTCATTTGCATCTTTGTTGTCCAATAGGCTCAAGGATGTTTTGTATGAATTAGAATGTAATTCTTTTTTTCTCATCGGTGTGATCACTTGTATACATCACTTGCATACCCGAAAGGGGTAAAACACAAACTGTAGCGGTATAATCATTCCAAAATTAAGTTCAGACATAATTTAGAAAGTTAAAGTGGGTAACCCATAGCAAATATTCTTGAAATGTTAACAAAATAGAATAGGTATAACCTTACCTCTGCCCATTTTTCCATTACTGATGCCCTTACTGGGCATTTATTTTGTTCAAGTAGATATTGTAGAATGACTGTAGGAATCCTGTACACTCTTCAAAAAGAACAGTTAAGTGTGATGAACACTTCAACATCTGTAGCCAGATTCTGATCCTTACTACAAAGATAAAGATGGATGCCCATAAGTCATTTTTTTAATTCCTGATGATGTAACCTTATTGTGGAGTGCTTTAGAAGATTTTTTTAATCTTAGGAATCATTTTATAAATAAAGTATCCTGCAACTGGATTTGCCATGGTAATTTCTGCCCAATCTTTAAACAAGCTAAGAAAAAGGCTTTAATGCCAATTACAGTTGCACAGACTAGCCTCTGATTCATAAAGAAGGCTGTTAGCTGATTTATGATTGGGCTTAAATACAATTCCCTGACTCAGAGACAGATAAGGTATTCTCAGTGCTATTAGCCCGAAGAGAAATTTCTGTCAAAGCCTGCACCTGCTTGAACAACACAAGGCAGCATAAAATATGGTGTATATGTATACCATATCATGGGAGGAAGCCTAGAAAGTTAACGACTGTAAAATAAAATGGCATTTTTCTGACAGTAAAACTCAAATGCCTGGAAAGGTTTAGCTTAAAGTTTAACATCTGCTATATACACACCTGACAATGCTTTGAAGTCCGGTTACTGAGTGTTGAGAAATTTTCTGAAAAGTTCAGTGAATCCAATTGAAGAAATGATTGCATGTTAAAATGCTTCACACTCGATATCAGTAACTATAGTTATCTGCTATTATGTTTCTATATATTTCAAATCATTCAGCTACTACTGCCTTCCAATATTTAAATAGACATATGGACGAAAGGAAAGTTATTTTCTTCATATTTCATCTGATTTTTTAAAATTCTGATGGTACTATGAAATCATATTGCAAAGAATCTGAATCACAGATCCTAATAGCAGCTGTAATCATCCTACATTAGAGATTTCCCAAATTTCAATGTTCATGTGCTGTAGGATATGTGTATTTTTAAATTAAGAATTGCTTGAAAATCCGGGAGTGATTTTTCCTCCCGTTTGATTGGATTCTCTGGGTCAATGTACCTGATGCCATTTCCTGTTTGCTAGTGGGTGGAGGAGCTTTGTCCTTGTAGGATGTTAACATTTCTGAAAAAAATAAACATAAGCTGGAAAACTTCCTTATAGCATTCAAGAGTTGTTGGACTGCAGGTTTTATTGTTTAGGAAGATTGTAGTCTAAGCCCATATTAAAAGAAAAGCGCTAAACTAAACGAAAGACTACCTTTCCTATGTATGTTTATACAACCACTTGCTTGTGATAACTGCTTGTGAATTTTCAATAGGTAATATGCAGTTGTATGGACAGCTGCAGATCTCTTTCTTTTAAGTCATTCAGCCAAAAACTTCCTAAAGAGATTTAGGAAGTTTGTATTCAAAACTGTTCATGTCCAGTATTATGTCTTCTTTTTGTTGTACCTGGTCACACTTGAACCAGATGTCCTAGAGAAAGAGGATTCAAATGGACACCTTCCAATGACTGTAGTCCTCCATGACAATCAAAGCAAAATGGGAAAATGAAGCTGCTATTCCTACTCCAGAAAGAATAAGAGATTTAATACTGCCCAGTGTCATTTCATGTGTATCCTTCATTTCATATTTCATTTCATATTTAATATTTTATGGCTATTCAAGTAGCAGTCATCTTCCTCCATCCAGTGTTAGTTCCCTAAAATTTAATTTAGTCTTGCTACTCAGTGGGAAGGACATGATTAATTAGTAGTCCCAAGCATCCTCTTGAGGTATGAACATTTTCCCATCTCTTCTCCCTCAAAAGAAGAAAAGGCATATATAGTTTCAATAAGTGTTTCAAGCTAACATACCCTGGATTACAATTATACTCAGAAGAAAACTTCTGGTAAACAAAATCCATCTGGTTTTGTTTTTGCTTTTAAGAGCCAAAGTAGCATCTGACACATTAAATATTGTAGGCATTATTACAATATTTAATAATGAAAAGTAACTTCATCATTTAAATTTTTACCCTGAAGCCCAAAGATATAACATCTGCAGTGGCCATTCTAGCAGATCGGTAGTTTTGTTAATTTTGCCTCTTGGGCTGAAAAGTGCTATATATGAGTATTGAAACATACTCTCTAGTGAAGAAGCATTGAGTAAAATCATATTCAAACAATTTATCATAGCAACGTTGAACTGATTGAATAGCTTACTGAAAAACCTTTCATGGTATTCCCATCCTTCATTTTATTCCCATCCTTCATTTTATTATATTAAGCTTCTTATTTTGACAATAGCATGGATCTATAGAATATTAGTGATGTTGCTAAAGTTTAGAAATAAACGATTCAGTTAATACCTACTTCAAAAATATGTTCAGATATTGGCTGAAAGCTTCCATACTAATTCTATAGGTTGCCACTTTAGCTAGAACAATAAAGCTATGATTTTTTTCTCTTGCGACAAAATTGCATAAAATAATTATTTCTTGTTAAGAGGATGAAACCTGGCACATTTTATTGAGATAATTTCAGAGAAGTTGTGCAGAAAACCTGTTTATTTGCATTTTAAAAATACCTTACTTTATGTATCTTGTGTTTTTGTATGTTTCTGTGTTTAGTGAGCATTTTCCATGTTTGTGATATTCTAGGTAAAGTTTTGCTGAGAAGAATAAGTTCAGAGGTGAACATAGTGCAAGAACAGCCTTTATATTTTGGATTGGGAGCAATTTGCTGAATTCTGTATATGTGCTATGTGCCTATGCAGCTATTTCACTCACTCATTCACATACACACAAAATGAATGTAGTATATAATATATACTACACACGCACGCACACACGCACGCACACACAAACACACATGCATGTATAATTACTGCAAACTCTAAATCTTTTCCTGCTTAAAAGATGAAGAGAACATAGAAAAAAAGAGAATATTTTGCTCTTTTTTGGTGAAAAGAATCTCCTTTTGCTCTGTGTTTCAGAATAGAGAAACGTAACTCAAAACGATGGGTTTACTTTAAGGTGCAAAGACACAAACTATTTTGGATCAAGCCTTATTTTGGCTAAATTATATACAACAGGCATAGATTAGCTATTCTCAGGCAGAGAAATGGACAGAGCTAAGATAACCTTTTTTAAATAAAGAATCAGATGAATTCATTGTATTTTCTGTGTTTTATGACCAGTTGAATCCAGAACAGGGAAAGAAATAAAATTAAAACATCCAGTTTCAAAGTACAGTCAGCATCTATTTAGTTGTAGTAAACACAGGAAAAAAGGAAAAAGTAATCAAATTCACTGCTAATATACATAATTATATTAATTGCAAACATTTCAGTTTCATTATCTCTTTTTACTTTATTGCTCGTTTCCTAAATTTTGCTTACTTTAATTGATTATTTAGCTTTATGAACAACTTGTTTATGTATGCTGCTGGCTGCCAGGAAAACCTAGAAATGCTGTGTCAGATATTTGCATCTTGATCCGAGAACAGCCAGGAGCTATAAAACACCATGGACCTGTCTATGCAATTCTTTAAAATAGGGGAAACTTCTGATATATATCCTGATAAAAGAAGCTGTAGAGAAGTACGTGATCAGCTTGTCTCTATCCTCCCGCTAGCTTCAAGGACACACTTGTCTGGTGAAAGGAATCTTTTTATAGCAATCCTCGGATACAACTGAGAAGAGTATGTTGAAATGAGCCAAAGTAAATGCCTTGCACTGTTCTCCTCTCACTATATTAGTTAAATAATTAGATGGTTTCAGTCTGACTGCTGGACAGCTCAGGTGGATATTTATAAACCAAAGTCTATTCCTGTTGTAAATCTGTCTTGGAAATGTTTGATCAGAGATTTAGCATTTCGGTATCCCATGGATGTCAGCACTTCAGTGGATAAGCTACAGCTCTAATTTCTTGGTAGAAATTTTATTCCACCTGGAATCTGCAGCATCCAAAAAATACTAGAGAATGAAATCCTGATGAAAAATATAGCATTTTTCATCCCAATTAGGAAGATGCAACCAGGCTAGGATTGCCTCCCCCTTCTAACTTAAGATAACATTAGTTGCACTCAGAACGCCATAAAGATTTGGCTCTTCCCTCAGACATTAAGCCACATACTTAGTTGAGAACAATATGT
Organism: Protobothrops mucrosquamatus; assembly: GCF_001527695.2. NCBI lineage: Eukaryota > Metazoa > Chordata > Lepidosauria > Squamata > Viperidae > Protobothrops > Protobothrops mucrosquamatus. The sequence continues at coordinate 1,352,385 of NW_015386356.1, forward strand.
GATTTTAGTGACATATGTTGGCGATAAAGAACCTTAGTTATAGTATGATTGTTGTTAATAGTGGCTTTTGCCTTGTTTTCTATGGGCTTTATAAGTTTTCTCATGTATTTTTATGTGAAATAGGTAAACGTATACACTTTCTAGATAAATAGAAAAGTAAATTAGAATCACATTGGAAAACTGCAAAAATCGATCTCAACAATTTGGTGTGTATAGCTTTCAGAGGACAATAATATTGATAAATTACATATTGGGAACCACGTGACAGTTAAGCAGTCAACTTTGCCACAATGCTTACACTGCTGGTGGAGTAGAATATTTTCTTGCTGTATTACAGAATTTAAGAATTGCATTTNCTTCTTCAAGCTGCTATAAGCTCTCCAGTTTCTAGAGATGTGAAAAATAGTACCAAAATATTTATAATGTTGCAATTTCAACTTCTAACTTTGATTTGTGATTATGTTGTCTTTCTGTTATCTGTCAGTCCCTTTTCAATTACTAGCTGATGCATGTAAAAAAAATTTAATTCCTGTTATTTTCATGGAAATTAATTAGCATGTAGCTAGGCCTTAAGGTGTTTATTAATTAATAGTGTGTATATGTCTCTTTGTCTGTCTGTATTAAAATACAACTTACTAAGCTCATTATTGTAGAACTGACATAAACCATCAATAATGGGGCCAGTAGATCGGCCTGTCCAGCCCCTTTGTCATTTGATATTACAGTAATCAGATGACCATAAGTTAATATGGTCACTTAAAGAAGAAAAGTTCACATTATAATTTCCTTTTAGGTGACAACACATTTTGGTCCAGGGAATTATCTTCAAATTTCTTCCACTATAATTGCTCAATATTGAGCTTAAAAAACATTAAAATCAACAAAGAGAACATAATAACATTTAATTGGATTTATTCATATTTAAAGGAGCCCTACTCCAGGATAGAATAGCTTGGCCTAAACTCTGCCTGTTCAATACTGGTGTTCATTCTTTCAACTTCCAATATAGAAAATGAATGGATGAATTTTACATAGCCACCTAAAGAGAATCAGGCTATATTTGATTTTTTGTAGTAAATAAGTCTTACTAAAGACATTCAGGAAATGAATACACTTATCTTTTGATTGGCATAATTTATCACCTTTTAAAAAATTGGGATGATTGTTGTTAATCCTTGATCTTTGAGCTATATGCCCACTAATTAATGATAGCTTTTATTAAATTTATAGGAATGTTGTCATCACCAGTGTCAAGTGCCCAGGAAGTCAAGAGATTCAGGCAGTTCAAATGAGTATAAAGATTTATTACAAGAATCTGAACTACTAACAGTCAAGGGAAATTAATGGGAGTTAAGAATAGAAAGGAATTCAAGGACTTAGGTTTCTTGTGAGTGTGCAGGAGCTCATGACCGATGATGTGTTTGACCCCTCCCTCAGGCTCATCCTGGTCATCTCCTACAACTGACAGCTCTTCCTGCCTTCAATTACCACTAAAGTTTTAATATCTAAAGTAGTTATTGAGAACATTGATGAGAACTCCTATGTTATTTACTTGGGCAAAGGTTCACCCCCCTGTATATTATAATCTGAATAATTTCCCCATCCAGTGTAATATAACAAATTATACAATCTTATCCTTCAAAGATCTCCCACTATAGTTAGCTGGGGGTTTTGTCCTATGATGATGATGTTTATAAATTGAAAAGAAGACAAAATTCCACAGGCAATTCTAGATTTAATGTTATAATCTGATTATTTCCCTGACCTTTGTATTTAATGATTTTATTCTACCATATTAAAACTGCCATTTTCTAGCAGATCATATTCATTTTAAAATAGTCTTTCAATTTCAATTCAGTCTACTTTGCAATTTTTTAGGTGTTTTCCCCCTTTGAAAAACTGTTCCTTTCTATCTTATATTCAACATATTTGATTTTTTTTTCTTGCAGTATTTTTGAACTCACATTATTATCACATATAATTGAAGGTACTGCTGGGATTGTTTTCGATTGGTCTGAAGTTTTCCTGACTGTATACACTTCCTCATCTGAAAAAGCCCAGTGGGTTGAGTTCCTTCATAATAGCTTCCCTAAAGGAAGTATAGGAAGTTGAGGGAGGGGGGAGGAAGGGAGATATGAGTACTCAGTAAAAGACAAAGCATTCATGTTATGCTTATCTTACACAGAATATATGCAGGAACATCCCACTCTACTCATTAGAATTCCATTGAAATGCACACTTCCTTTAAAATTAATTTCAGAAGAAAAGTTTCTTCCATCAAGCTGGTTGAACATTGGTAGAAGAAAGATGCAGAAGAATTTCTATCAACATTCCATTTCAGATTTAGAAAAGAGATGGAAGAAGATTGAGGATCTTCAGCTTCTTTCTGCCTATCTTTGGGTTCCATCAGAGTCTCTATCAGAGGGTAAAAACAAAAAAACAAAAATCAAGATGATGATCATGTGATTAATGTCTTGCTCCCTTTTTATGGTCATCACAGATACCTATAAGAAGGGTGAGGGCTTCAATCACATGATTTCATCCACCATTTTAACTGTTATCCCCCTTCCCCTTATGAGCACCCCTAGTAATAAGATTGTCTTTTTCTTTTCATTCCTACATCCAGCGGATTAAGTGGGAAAGCAGAGAAGCAGCATCACAGTTGCTTTTCTCAGCCCCCAGCTGTAGGTTGCTTTTAACTTCCAATAGGAATGACATGAGAAGAGAGGAGTATTCTGACTGGTGGAGGAATGACAACTCCGTTGGCTGTTGTGTATATGCCCAGTTGCTAAGGGAGGCTTGCAGCATTCCTGAGGAATGCATTTTGAATCGCCTTTTCAAATTAAGTCTGTCATTTCCCTGAGTGAACTGTGTGGAGATAATTGTCTATCCTCCAAAACATTCTTGTTTGGATTTGCTGTAAGTTCTAATACATAAAATGTCATTTGGAAGAAGTGAACCATTTTACATTTATTCTCTTGATGAGTCAAAGTCTTTCCTAATTTACCTTACATGAGGTTTCTAAATCTGGTCCATAAAATTGCTTCCAATATAGTTTATGTTAGTAAAAGTAGCTTGGTTGGATGATTACCTAAAAATCTATTTAAAATTAAAAATCTATGTAGTGTATTAGAAATTCATGACTACTTTTGAAACAGGATCATTGGATCTATTTGTAGATGTTGAAACAGTTAATATCTTCTGGAGATTTTAAGCTACCAGTCCTACAATTCCTGGGCAGCATGGGAATGCAGCCTTAGAATTCCAGATGTTGTAATCTAGGAAGATACCTAGTTAATGAATAGTGAATTATTGTATTATGAAGAATAAAAATAGCACCGTCTAATAAATAGCAAAATTATGTTTGTGATCGTTCAAGTAATAGCTTACTGGATGAAGACAGATTCATTAAGGCCAATGTTCTGTTTCCCTCAGCAGCCAGATAGCTTTCTAAGATTATCCCGAAGGAGATCCACCCTCAGTAATGAAAACTATAGGTTAATGAAAGTATTCAATACTAGTGAAGAGACAAATTGAGAGTTCAACTATTAACAATTGATGTATATCACATCAATAAGATCATTCTCTTTCATTCTAGCTAGAATTAAATTGAAAATGCTACAAAATGGAAGTTTTGGCTTCCCAGAATGGGTTTTATATTATCAAGCATCAGTGCTAACATGGGTAAAAGAATGGATAACTCTTAGAAATAAAAGATTGCTGTACTTGGAGGGACATGACCTACAACTTGGTTGGCATGGTATGGAAAAAATTAAATACATAAATACTTCCAAAACCACTATATTAGAAATGCACTATTATTAACATGGGGAAAATAAAATGTAAGATCTATTTGAAAATTCCAGGATGGCTCTCAACAATGGCTCTCATGTCATTTGTACACTCAAATCTAGTCAGTCTTGATAAAATATGGACATATAAAGATATTCTAAATTCTGAAGAAAACTTAAAATCTAGACAAGAGATGGAAAATCAGGGGATCGATTTAACATGGTGGTCACATTTACAAATGCAAATGAGATATGATAAAGATATTAAATAGTATGGATTTTATAAAGAGCAGACTATATTTGACCAGACATTACTAACTTCTGACAAAAAGTTAATTAAACAATGTACAATTTCTTATTAAATCTGAAAATGGAAGATGAACAGGTAAAAGAAACAATGATAGTATGGGCAAAGAATTTTGGAAATAATATAGACTTAGAGAAGTGGCAAAGTTTGTGGGAAAGAAACTATAAATTGACAATGTCAGCCTCTTATAAAGAAAAATCTATACAAAATGTTCTACAGATGGCACTTGCCATCAACAAGATTAGCAAAAATGTTTAAAAATATGTCAGAGAAATGTTGGAAATGTAAGCATAAACCAGGTACTTATTATCATGTTTATCATGGACATGTGTTAAAGCAAGGAAATATTGGACAAAAATTTACACTTGGTTAGAAAAAATGTTACAGAAACATATAGACTATAAACCTGATTTTTTTTACTAGGTATAATGCCAGAAAAACTTGACAAGCAAAGTACATATTTGATTTTACATGTGATAACAGCAGCAAGAATTATATTTGCACAATACTGGAAGAATGAAGAAATACCACCAGAAGAAGAAATAATTAAAAAAATACTAGACTGTGCAGAAATGGATAGATTTACTTTAAGGCTGAAAGAAAAAGAAACAGAACATTTTCAAATTTGGGATCTATTTTATCAATGGTTAGAGAAAAGATTTAGGGATTAGGAATTTAATTTGTATTAGTGAATAAGATACTCAGACATGTTTTGTTGAATGATTACTATTGGATTCTATTATATATATATATAAAGCTGGTCAATCTGGATTCTGGAACTAGTTTGTTCTCACTAAGATACAATATCACCAAAGGCAGAACTCTTCACTATAAGAATAAATTTGGACCACTCATTTAAATAGAAGGATGTAAAAGATTCACTACCAGGGAGCAATTAATCCTGCCCACTTAGATAACACAACTTTCAGACACAGCAACTTCTGCTTCTTCCCTCCCACTCCCAAAAATTTTCATGTTGCAATTATTTTGTTTTTACTCTCTCCCTACAGGAGCCATTGAGAATTTTGCTCTCTATTTTCTGTTTATTTACATCCTAAATTCAATTTATGAATCACACTTAAGTATGTCCTTTAGTCTACCTTTTAATAGGGCTGAATTTCTATTTATCATAACTGGCTCTTTTTCTGAGAGTAAACTCAGAAAATGGTAATAGATTGTCATTTTGGGAAAAGATGGGTTTCTTGTTACTTCCCTTTCCTATTTTGTGATAGTGAGCTGGTTACTTGACATTCTACTTATATTTACATCCCAGTAAATTTAATAAAAAGAATACGGAAACTAGACAACCAGTTCAAGAGAACTTTCAGTAGCCTCATTAAAAAAGACCAAATTACCAAAGAGGAACAGTGGCAGATGAGAAGCAATGGACCCATCCTCCTATGCTTCTATGGATGTCCCAAAATACACAATCCTGACATATTATAATGATACATCCATTCATGTCATTACTGAGGACCCCTACCCACAACATTGCAAAAGAAATAACAAAAAAGCTTGTCACCTCACAAGAGGAAGCAAACACTCCATCAATTCCTCATTACAGCACTTTTAAACAATCAGAGATGTGACTACATATGAGGATGAAATTATCATCTCATTTGATGTCACAGCCCTTTCAATGTCCATAGATCCAGAATTAGCCAAACAAATCTATGACCATATTGCTCCATAGCACACTTAACAAAGATTGAAATACCCAGGATTATGGATCTCATAAACATCTGCCTAACCACATACTTCCAATTTTATGGACAAACTTAACCAACAGATTAAAGGTACACCTATGGGATCACCGATTTCAGGGCTTATATGTTTGTCATTATCAATGTCTAGAAGCCATAGCACTTCCACAAATACAACCCCAAGTATGGTTCAGACATGTAGATGATATTTTCACCACAATAAAAAAGGACCAATTAGAGAATACCCACAGAACCATCAAAAATATCTTCAAAGGAATCCTGTTTACCAGAGAAGAAGGAAACAACAACTCACTATCCTTCCTGCACATCCTGATAAGCAGAGACCACAATGGCAAACTAGAAAGACAAGTGTACAGAAAATCCACCCATACCAACCAAGTGCTACACTACCAAAGCAACAACCCAACCTCCCACAAGAGAAACTGCATAAGAACTTTATTTAGATGAGTACAAATTCATTACAGCAACCCCAAACAGCAGAAAAAGGAAACAAAGCATCTACACAACATATTTCAATAAAATGGATATCCACACAACTTTAT
>NW_015386356.1:1358853-1384632 GCF_001527695.2 Protobothrops mucrosquamatus
AAGCCCTAAAAAGAATAACACTGCCAAACATCAAGACCATCTCAGAAACCACCAACAGATTACTACAACCTCATGGAATCAGCATAGCAAACAAGCCAACTAAAGCCTTCAAAACATTCTAAGTAAACCAAAAGACCCAGCAGCCCCAGAAGAAAAAAACAGGAGTCATGTACAACATACAGTTAATGACTGCAACAACCAGTATGTAGGACAAACAGGCAGAAGACAGGCAAAACACATCTATGAACACCAACTAGCAGTCAGAAGACATGATGAAAACTCTTTAATTTCACAACATATGGACAGACTTAACCATAGTTTCAGTTGGGAAACTGTGAACATCCTCCTAGACCAGGGATGTCAAAGTGCCGGCCCATGGGCCGGTTACATCATATGGAGGCCGTGCCCACCCCAGCTCCGGCAATGCAAAAAAAGTCACGATACGTCACAATACGTCATGTGATGCGGCGAGTTTGACACCCACATGTCCTAGACCAAACCAAGTCCAAAAATACTAGGGAATTTATAGAAGCCTGGCACTCTGACAGATTAGCCATAAATAACAAAATAGATATAAATTATATCAGTATACTATGCAAAAGAGACAATCAGCATGCCAAAAAGGGAACTAAAGGACCAAAACACCTCCCCTCCTCCTCCTAAGACCACCCTGACCAACACAGACAGAGCAAGCCACTAAAATAGAAATTGAGAGCAAATCCCTAGCCTGGGTAATGAAATGTCTGCAAGAAAACAGCCAAGCTCAGGGAGTACCAAGGACCCCTCATTTCATCATTGAGCTACAAATATTCTCCTTTATTAACATTCTGTACCAGTGATGGCGAACCATTTAGAGACCAAGTGCCCAAAAACTGGCCCCGCCCCACTCCACCTCCTGCCCTGCCCATACCCCGCCTGCCCGCAGGGCCACTCACCGCCTCCAGGGCCCACTGCAGATCACCCAGCAGCGCCATGGCAGCCACGCCTTCTGCCCACGTCCCGCAGCATCAACTGTGCGCGATGGGACATGAGGGCAGTCTTGTCTACGCTGCCTGGCTGCCATGTTCTTGGCTGCACTGCTCCGTGTGGGCCACGCTCGGGGGCGACTCTTCTCCAGGAGGGCTGCTGGTGAGGGGGTCACGGGGGGAGGCAAGGCTGGGGCAACGGCATGTGTTCCCCCCAGAGAGGGCTCCGAGTGCCGCCTCTGGCACTCGTGCCATAGGTTCGCCACCACTGTTCTATACTTAGTCCCTCCCTTGTTCAAAAAGAATAACAACATACTGTATAAAGAGAAGTGACCTTGTTGGATATAAAAAGCAGTGATTTGGCAACATCTCCAGCAATCTTATTAAACAATAGGTTTCCGTTCTGCATTTCCTGTGAAAAATGCCAGTATGCTGATTCACCCTGTACATTTAAAAAAGAAAACAAACTATTAAATATTTAAGATGAAGGAGGACAACAATGTTTTTTGTTAAAGTGTTATAATAGCCTTTAAATTTCTCCAGTATCAGAGAGAAAAAGCAAACTTTACAAACCTTTGAATGGATTACTATAAATGGATTACTATAAAATCTGGATAAGAATTCCTAGTTTGTCAATTTTTCATTACTTCTAGAACTACACTGCATGCTTGTGAGCTACTCCTATCTCCTACTGATGAATTATGTTTTTTTTCAGAGTTAAGGGAATTATAATTGCATACTCCTTTCCTACTTTTTTGGAACTAAGAAATTACTCAAATTATTGCTTACTTTGGGGGGAAATATACTTTAATTTATTTTTGAAAAAATCTGACACAAGGTGGGAATACTTATAGGCATCTTGCCCGACATTAACATTTATATACACTACTTTTCTTTAGGAAGTCAAACTTGTGAGATAGGTTAAACTAAGTGTAATTTAATTTACATGTTGGCTAAGTGTAATGCTTTTTGCAGGGATACTTTTGTGAACCAAGCCATTGTGTTGTATAAATCATGGATCTTCATTTTAAAAAAATTGATGTCTACCAGTTATGAATTATTGGACAAGCGGCTAAACCTGAATGTCTTAGCTCAGTGGTGGCGAACCTATGGCATGGGTGCCAGAGGCGGCACTCAGAGCCCTCTCTGTAGGCACGCGCGCCGTCACCCCAGTCCTAGGCCTTCAGCTGGGTTTTATAAAACCTTTTCGCTTTAGGCCTCCACCGCCGTGTGCAAAAAAAAAAAAAAAGGTTCAATCAGTCAATTTCAACTTCTCGCAAGAAAAAAAAAGATCTTGCAAAGTTGGAATTGATTGATTGAACTTTTTAGTCCCACCCAGTCTGCCATTACCACTGCAGCCACGCCCACCCAATTGGCCATGCCCACTCAATTAGCCACACCCAGCCAATGAGCCACACCCACCCGGCACTCAACGATGCATAAGTGGGTTTTGGGTTGCAGTTTGGGCACTCAGTCTCTAAAAGGTTCACCATCACTGTCTTAGCTCAACATTGTAAGAGATTAAGGAAGATGGTCTTGATGGAGATATACAGGAACTGTTGCTGAGACAAAATGGATTGAAGCCTTCTTGCTAGAGAAAGGGCAAGTGCCAAAATGTCTGAGGAAAAGAAAGAGATACATTGCTATCAATCTCTGTAAGCCCTTCCTTAAGCTAGAAATAGAATATATTAGATTGAAAATAGAATAGTATCATATTTGCAAGATTCTGTTATTGTAATTGTACAATAAGGATAGCATTAGGACTTATAGTTCTGCTTCTTGTCTGGACTTCCTCAAAAGGCTGATATTAATCTTACAAGTCTGAAAGTATATTTCTGCTCCCTTACCTTAAACAATCCAAGAAACCATGGAAGGTGCCTTCTGAGAAGTTTGCAATGCCTTAATTCCTTCTGGGGGCTCATATCTGACCATTGCTCTGTCTCTTATCTGACCATTGCTTAGACTGTGGCTTCTTTTCCTTCTCCTGTCTCTCAAGGACATTCTCACAAACCATTACAAAAGGCTACTAAAACATGCTTTAGAAGCTTGTTGGCAGGTTTACCATCCTGCAATCTGGTTATCTTAAAATTTCCACCTGAAGAGGTTAGTATGGGCTTCTTGGTGTTAGGATTTTGAGGCAGTTGAGAAGCATTTCTGAGCCTATTTAGTAACACTGGCCTGTGTGAGAACCTTAGTTGACTTCCTTCTGGCTTTGTGCCATTTACTAAAAATTTTACAACACAACTTTTACTCTGCAGTGCTGCAACTGCTAACTTTATGGACAGATTATTTTCTCTTTGATTGATTGACTGACTGATTGATTGACAATATTTATAATCTACCCCAATCTACAAGATGTCTGAGTGACTAGCAAAGAAACATAGTTGAACTATTGCCTACTTCCTGATGCCTAGACTCAAGGCAGACATTAATCATTTCTCAAGGGAAGCATTCTGGTTGTGGTGCCCATCTGTCAACTGAAAAATGCAAGCAGCCACACAGATACTCACAATATTGTTTCGGGGTTCCAAGCTATCTTTTTGTGTGTGAACTGCCCGCTTAGTTTTCTAGTTTATCTCTCTCTGATCCTATAGGTAATCTTCAACTTACGACCATAATGGAGCCTGCCCATTACAGTCATAAGATGTGATAGTTGTAAAGCGGGTCACCAAATAACTAGATCTCTTTTATGATCTTTTTTATGATGGTTGTTAATTGAACACTGCAGTCATTAAATAAACCCATTGTTCAGTATGGGCTGATTTTGCTGAAAACTGGAAGTAAATGCTGGTTTTCAGCAAAAATGTCATAAAACATGATTGGGGCACACTGCAAACAGCGGTAATCAAGGCCAGTTGCCGAGTGCCTGACATATGGTCACATGACCATGGGATGGCAGCCAACAGAACTTCAGAACCAGTCATAAGTACCTTTGGTACTTAGGCTAAGTGGCTGGTTGTGAGTTGAGGAGTACTTGTATTGCCTGTTCCTGGTTCTTTACCTCCTGAGGAAAAGTGTTTTGAAAGGCAGTGTGCAGTTTCCACATATGTAGCATTTTTAAAAGGCAGGGTGAAAACTATATTGCATTTTAGAAAATGCACAATCATGTACCGCATCTCCTATAAGTAAGATTCTCTGTTATAGGTTAAACAAAAAGAAAAATACTGTAAATATTGAATTTTGTGAATATTTAGAGTTGTGTAAATAGTTCTGACTCTGTTTTGGAATTAATCAAAGGTTGCAATGTAATAGGAATCCAAAGATTACTTTCAATATTTCAGCAAAAGGATCTGAATGTCCAGTCTCACTACTAAGATTGTAGACAGAATGAATTAGGTAATAGTAGTTATTGGTTACATAACTACTATTATAATAACTACTACTACTAACATAATGAGTGACTGGTGTTAACCGATTTATTTTTGAAATCAGGACAGATATTATTTTCATAATATCTGTCCTGATTTAAGAATTCTAAAGAGTCAAACATTTGCGCATTTCTCTTGCCTCTCATTGACCCTAACAATATTACTACCCTGCATGGTTCTCCATGGTTTTCTTTTTCTGTCCATGTAAATAGTAGCATCAGTCTAGGCCACGGGTTGGCAACCTATGGCTCCAGAGCCCATGTGGCTCTTTGAGCCTTCTCCTGCGGCTCCCAGCCTCCTCTGCCATTTGCAGAGAAAGAGACAGAGGCACTTGCGCTTCCTCTCTCTCTCTCTCTCTCTCTCTCTGTGTGTGTGTGTGTAAAAGAGAGTGGTCTCACCCTATTCTACGACGAGCTGACAAGCTTATTGAGCGGGGCTCCTCCCTTTGCTGCATCTCTGCAGGAAGCAGGAAGGGGAGGAGAGAGCCAGCCCAATAAGAATCTGTGTCAGCTTGTTGGAGAATGGCTTGAAGCCAGCTTGCCAGGTGAGCAGAAGATTGCAGAGAGGGAGAGGGAGGGAGAGAGAGAAAGAAGAAGAAAGAGAGGGAGAGAGAAAGAGTGGGGGAGAGGGGAGAGAGGAAAGAGAGAGAGAAAGAGAGGGAGGGAGGGAGAAAAAGAGAGGGAGAGGAGAGAGGGAGAGGGAGAGGGGGAAGAGAGAGAGGGAGAGAGAAAAAGAGAGGGGAGAGAGATAGAGAGGAAAGAGAGAGAAAGAGACGGAAAGAGAGGGAGGGAGAGGGGGGAAAGAGAGAGGGAGAGAGGAAAGAGAGAAAGAGAGGGAGAGGAGAGAGAGAGAGAGAGAGAGAGAACTCATGCACAGCAGCCTCTATTTCTTTTTAATTAAACTCTTCAATCAAGCTCCCCACCCCTCGCGTGCACTCACAAGTTTTGTGGCTCCCAATGTTTTCTTTTCTCTGGGAAATGGGTCCAAGTGGCTCTTTGGGTGTTTAAGGTTGCAGACTCCTGGTCTAGGCCATGCAGCAAAGGTTATTTAGAAAGGTGTGTATGAAGAATGTTTTAGTTTGATCTTTTACCAATATTTTATTTTTAATTAAAAATAATAAAATGCAACTATCTCCAGTTCCACAGAAGCATTTCCAAAATCTTTACTACAATCTGTATGTCCCTTTTGGATTGACTAAAATGTTACTATTATATCTTCAGTTCTTTAGGCATTGAACAAGGCAGAGTGTTGAAACAGCAAATAAGTTTATTAACTCAGAACAGAAGCTGCTGCACAGCTATTTATACAGTTAGCCTCTAGGTGGCAACCAATAGGTTTAAAGTAACAGTTTCCCGCCCCAAACCTCATTATCAGCTTGGAGACAGCCAGTCTGGCTTTCAGTAACAGCAACTGTTAAACAATACAGCAATGTAGGTCAGACATTAAACAAGTGATTTAAAACAATTGTGGCGCTTTGCAAATTTACATGTATGTGCAAAATTTCAGTCTTCTATATTCAGCTTGTAACTAAAAGAAAAACCCTCTTATTGTAAGCTTATTAAGTAAAACACTTTCTAGTAATACAACAGACTGCCCAATAACAACAGTTTCATTTTGATTGAGATTGGAGATATAGTTTGACATGAAAGACCAGCAATTATTTATTGTAATTTAGAAATGTAAAACTATGAATGCACAGAGATAAAAAAGATATCAATAATGCATTCAAGCTTTACATTTGCAGTTTTAAAGCTGGAATTCCTAGACACAGGAAATGGTTTTTTTAAGTGAAATTTCAGCTTTGTTTTGCATTGAACTGTCAGTACTGCCAAATTATAGCTGAGTGTGAAATTGTCCCAGGTGATTATTCAAAATACTTTCTTTTCTTTTGTTGTTTGAGTTTTTTCCTGTTAAAATTTATGACAAATAACCTATGCCCCACATGCTCTAAAACTGGAAGACCCATTCTTGGGTTGTCTCATTTCATATCCAATAGAGGAAGAATTTCATTTGTAAGTTTGCCATTAAAGAAATTTGTGGCAATTAATTGACTATACTTTGTACTTGAAGTAACAATTTCTTAATAAAAGCAATCTCTTTACAAATCTTAAAATGTGATTCCTGGTTTCACCAGTGAAACAGTTGTAGACCATGGCCTCAATTATCCCCCACCCTAAAAACAGCTAGATCCACATGTCAGTTTTAAAAGCATGAATTCTATCTTATTTGCCTCTAAATATTGAGAAATAAGTATGCACATCAATTTTTTTTTAAAAAAATGGCATACTTGAGGTGCAAAATAATGACAACAATTTAAAACAAAGAAATACCTGAAAATGTAGGACATTTTCTGTAGCTGAGCATTAGAACTGTTTAATTTCTGAAGTTCATAGTAAAGAGACTCTCACAGCTTCTGGAATTTCTGTAGCTGAGCATTAGAACTGTTTAATTTCTGAAGTTCACAGTAAAGAGACTCTCACAACTTCGGGAATTTGACACCTCAGGTGATTTCTTTCACAGTGTACTCTGCAGACACAGTACACTTTGTGATTCTAAATGCCTCATATATTCCTTGTCATTCTACATCCATAATTTCTTTATTTTGCCTACTCGGGTCACAAACAGTAGGAGATACTTATCTTACTATGATCCATCTTGCTGAATTGCCCTTAAGCCAGAATAAGCATTGTAAACCTGACATTTCCTCCAGATTTTTTGTATAACTAAGCCTTTGCCTCATTCATGATTCAGACAAGGTCAATTGTTCTTTGTTTCAAATATGTAAATATAGGCACAGCATCATATTGATGTGACTATTTTCAGTTTTGCTTCCTGTGCTAACCATATATTTTACCTAGATCCTGAAGACATGGTCTTTTCTTTGTTTAATTGATGACTCTTTGATTGATTTATTGATACCCTGCTGTTTGTACAGGGGCTCAAGACTGCATATTCAGTGCTCCCTCCTCTTCAAGTAGGTTGGGCTAAAGAAGAATAACTGGCCAAAAGCACATAATGAGCTTCTGTAGCTTAGTGGAAGATTAGAACTCCCAGTGTCAGTCCAGTACCTTAATCGCCACACTGGTTCTCCATTGATCTTTCTTTTTCATGGCAAAGCAGTACTCCTTTGACTCTGAGAATCGGATACTCCCACATCATAGAAAATGAGATAATGGACCTATTCTTCAGATAGTATTGCAGATGGGGAGAGAGTTTGGTTTCAATGCTTTTCCTTAGCATCCCAGTATCTCCAAAATTGGAATGTCAAAGAACGATGTGGACAACAGTCTTTATGGGTGACATCTGCTTTTCTATGTGCATGCTTTCTTGGCATAGGCCTAGATTAGTTTATAACTCCCTGGAGATTTCGATAAACATGACTAGAATCTAAATCTTTACTGTAATTCTTCAATGACAGATAGTTGACAGTCCCTGAGAAGATTGGATAGATGGTGCAGAATTTATGACATCCAGTCCTACTTCAAATTCTAGGTACTTTTTTGTACCTCTCCTTATGAAGAGAAATTTCAGCCTTCCTCTTTTCACACCCAAAGATTCAACCACTGAAAGAAGTCATATCACATGCTTACATTTTGTACATTCTGTCTTTCTCCTGCCCAGACAATTTCTTCCTGGTCAAATAACATTCATATGCCATTGATAGAGCCCTAACACACGAAATATTTATTTGTGTAAGCTATTATCTATTGTCTGGAAAGATGTAGTTGAGAATTGAGTAGACTTCATTTGCAATGCTTGTAAAACTTCTTGTTCCTTCTCCACGAAATGGATCAAGTTACTTACAGTAGAACACCCCAGACCAATCCTCTTGTATCTTTGTAAAGTCAAGTGAATGGATTAGAATCTGATCAATGCATTATCAATCAGCTTTGTAAAGCTCTGTCTAGGATAGTGTTTCTCAATCTTGGCAACTTTAAGACATGTAGACTTGAACTGCCAGAATTTCCTAGCCAGCCACACATCCCAAAGTTCCCAAGGTTGAGAAACACTGATCTAGGATGAGGGTTGGTACCACAATATAGAAGAAAATTGAACTTTCAAACCTATAAAAATACTACTCGTTATCTTCAAAGTATTTGAACTATCTTATAAATTTATCCTATCAATAACACCTATCAGCCCCAGTCAAAAATTCTGATTGAAAAAAATTATTCTGGTTTACTCTGAGTCGTAGAATAGAGTTTGTGAGCTATTCTGTATTTGAATAATTGCTCAAAGCAATAATTAAATCTATAGCCCTACTGGATGTTCATTCACTCTCTGTAATGGGAAAAAATAGTTGCCCATATTCAGATTATCCACTATGTGATGTATGTACAGTATGTATCCGTGTCCAACTATATATAATCTGTATGCAATTATGAAATTAATGATTTGATACAATGTTTTCATATTACTTTATTAATATATCATTCCAGGGAGAAATATTATGGAGGTTTTGTTTAAAAATGAATGCTCATTATGGGGAGGGACTTGGGACAGGGATTGGTGACTTGGTACTTTCTAGGTACTTTTCATATGACTCTCATACATCTTGTCATTAGCCAAGTGTAGCCACAGTACATCTAAAATGTGCCAAACTGTCAAATATAAATTTATTCAAATTTGGATATGTCCTGATCCTATCCATTTGTAGTCTCCAAGTAATATTATGCATCCCTGATCCAGAAGGAAATAGAACAAGCATTTACTAGCAAGAATTGATGACTGGCCTGTTAATATAGTAAAGTTTATGGTCTAGCTTTTTGGTAGTTAAGGTTTATGGGTAATGCATTACAAAAGGCAAACTTCTGCACAGAACCAATGCAAAATGTAGAATGTATCAAATATATATGGACTTCTTGTGGCTGGATGATCAGCTAAGTAACATGAAAGTGCATGGCAGCCATGTTACCAGAAAGCTCTATTATCTTAAAGGCACTCCGTAGTTGTTTAATTTTTGGATCAAAAATAACAAGCCATAGATCTGTCAGTGCTGAAACAGTTTGAACTCATTGTTCCTCAGTATATAATAGAATAATGACTGAATATCAGGTATAGTTTGCAATCTCTGGTTGCAAACTAGAAATCTGTGCAGCTCCATGTACAAAAGCAATCCATTGGTCATGCCCTTCTTCCTCCCCAAATGATTCAAAGTTAGGTTGGCTGCTACTTGAACAGGAGATATAAATAATAAGGCAGCTCCCTTGCCTATAATTATCCTTTTAATTCTAATTTTCCATGAAGGTGTTGATAAAGCTTTGATTTGTTGCGTTTTTGCTCTTCCTTTCTGCTAAAGAAATAGACTTGTTTAGTTAAACAAAAGAATCAGTTAATCAGAATATAAACCTAAAACTTACTTGCTAGTTTTACTGGAATAAGCACTTATCTAAATTAGGTAGATATACTGACACTTAGTCATGCAGTATTCTACCGATTAAAACTAATATGATTGGCTTATAATTTTTAAGTTTCATAACTACTGTAGTTTCCTGGTCAGTTCTGTATGAAATTGCATAAGCTGGCTTGTACCAGTTTAGACTATCTGTCCATCTAGGCCATAATTACTGTTTTCTCCTTTCCATGACCTGTTGCCCAATCCTTTTTAACTGGGGACTTACTAGGAGATGAAGTTAAGTCCTTCTATATACAAAAACTGTTGTGGTTCCTATTGATGCCCAATGTGAATGCAAAAGAAATTAAGCATGCTAATTTTCTTCCTTCCTTCCTTCCTTCCTTCCTTCCTTCCTTCCTTCCCATTTTAGTTATTTAGCACTATATTATTAAATTATTAATGGTTCTTCATTCTCCCGTTTAGAGAAGAGAAATGCAAGGGGCATCCATAAATGGAATAGCGACAGTGATGATTGAATGAATCTGAAGGTTGAGCTCTGATGCTTTTGTAATATCACAGTTTAATATGAAAGAGTCCTTCACACCTGCTTAATCACAATTTGCAGCTTGCTAAATGCAGCACTGGCTACATTCAAAACTTTCCTCCCACAAAGTACATTGGCAGAAGCAAACAAAATTATGGCTTAGCAGTATATATGAAACAGAGTGTATACCAATTAGTAGAATATTTTATAAATATTGCTTATATTTAATCAGAGACAATTGAAGAAATTGTTCCAGAGAATGTTCATTCTACTATCTTACTTGAATAAAATATGAATTCTAGGAAATCCATTGGTTGAGTATTTTTCTTAAAAAGAAACACTTCCCTATGTGAGTTTTTATTGCTGAATTTTGTATTACTTCTTCCCTCTCCTCTTGAAAATATCCTGGGTATCAAGCACCAAGGTATAGGATTATTATTATAGGATAACCCTTTCAACAGGTTATAAAAAAATTGATAGGCCTGGAACCTGAGTGGAAGATTTAAAAATTGGTTTGTTTTGTGTGTATATACTAATTTTCCAATCTAATGGGGAAAATCCTTTGAAGAACATTTCAGAATAAATATGAGTAATCTGGTGGTTTCTGGATGATGTAGAATTTCTTCTGAAAAATACAGTTAGGAAATCAAACAATACACAAACCTCTAGACATCCTGCAAAGTTCACTGACATGGGAAAGGGCTAATTCACAAATAATTATTTTTTCCTTCCTGATAGTAATGATCCCCTTAAAATGGAGATATTTTCTTAAATTTGGTCCTGCCAAGATCTCCACCTCTCAGTCACAGCTTTCCATCTGCAAAGATAGATTTTTCTTAAAAGTTTCTAAAATAGTGCTTTATTTATAATTGAAGCTTCAGCAAGCTATACAACATCAAAGGTTCAAACCCATAAAAATACAAAAACTCTTAATCTAAAGATTAAAAGTTTAAAACAAAAAAATGACATGTTGAACATATTTTGAATGTGGTAAGTGCCTAAATATACCAAATATATAATAATTATGCCATTCTAAATTGAAGAGAGCTTGATTGTTTATCTTTCATGGCAGTGAGTGAAAATGTAATTGCAATACTGATTGGTTTCGGATTCACTGTTAGTTAAATACTACAATGTCAACAGCCTCTGTCACTAACATTCAGAAATAGTTGAGTGAATGATTTCAAAAATTTAATTGCAAACTGGAAATAAACTGGTGGCTTCCCTTTTAGGAAGTTAAGTTTGTTCCTGGACACTGATGCCAGAAGGATACAAAATAAAGTAAGGAGAGAATGAACTCCTGTTCAGAGAAATTGGCTTGAGTCTATTAGAAACACAACATTTTCTGTGCTTGCCACATTGGTTACTGGGTCCAAGAAAAATGAAGGTGATTATGGTCTGGTTCTGGTGCAAACATGCAGTGTACTTTTTTGAATAGCCTGAAAATTGATTTTTCTCAACATTTCAAAAGTGGATGTGGAATCTGAGCAGCAGACCAAGTTCTCCTAAGTTTCCTGCCCATGTACTTTTCTGGTTTCTCTTGCTGCGGACAAACCCGTTGAGTGCTGAAAATAGCTCAAATGCTTCTAGAACAGTAGCAGCAGCCAGCAGCTGAAATTCTTTCCTGCTCTTATCGCCTTCTCTTTTTCTCTTGATTGCAGGTTCTTGTTCTTCAGTTAAACTTAGACCTTTAGAGGAACTAAGCATTAAGAGAAGACCGGGTTAACAAGATCTGGATGTACAAGAACAAAAATATTGATATCTCCGACATTTCAAAAACAGGAAGACTCTTCTGACTGGTAATTCTCTACTTCTTTTGTGTGTATATCTTAAGGATTTTCAGTTCTGTTCTGCATTCTTAGCTGACGTTTCTAGATTATAAATTATCATTCTATAAGAACCTGCCACAAGAGCTATACCTACCTTCTTTCTTTCTTTCTTTCTTTCTTTCTTTCTTTCTTTCTTTCTTTCTTTCTTTCTTTCTTTCTTTCTTCTTTCTTTCCTTCTTTCTTTCTCATTCAGTATCTCTCATATTCACATATTATATAAAAGTTTTGCGAGGTTGTTCAACTTTTGTTCAACTCTTAATTATTCAGAAAAAAAGTTATCAAATGCTAACTATGTTCACAGTTAATTCTATGTAGAGAATGATATTTTAATCTCTTGAATTTTTATTGTCTGTCTGATTATTGCATTTGAAAAGATTTAAATGAGTCTAAAGTTGGCAGCAAATCATTTGCTCTTCAGAATTGGACATTTATTTGAGAAAATCTCATTTTTACAGTGTGCTGATCAAATCAGAAAAAACCTACAGAAATAAAAAATAGAGTAGGTTTGGGGATTTTGTTGTTGTTGTTGTTTATGAGTCCACCATATGCTGATACAATACCTTTTAGGATTCATTTAAGTTTTTCAGTAACACACAGCCTGCCAACAGCCGCCTGTATGTCAGGGTTGTCGTACAAGAAAAGCTGCATCTCTTCCTGAGTACGTGAACTAGTTTTGACTTGCTGCCTCCTTTAGCTTCCTTTTGTTTATTAACTCTATCCTTACCTCTATCCTTGGCTAAAATTCCTTTGTGCCATTTTTTTCTTTGAATAACAATTTATATCAATATCATCACTATCCTTCCTTAAACTTGTTTTAATCACCCCTTTCTCTTCTTTCAGTTCTTTCTTCATTTAGCAGATGAAGGTTAATGATGAAGCTTGGTCTGACAGCTAGTTAGGAATTTTGGTTGCTCTCTCAAAACATACAGTTGGTGGCAGATTGGGGAAGGGTAGTATTTTATAGTCATCAGCCAAGAATAACAACAGCAATCAGTCACAGAATATCTGCTAGAATTAAGAGGGACACAGAATTAGAATAAAAATAGAGAATGACCTTGGAAGATTTTTTTAAAGAAGGGTTGCCCCTAATACAATGCTCCACCAATATGTTCTGTTTTCTGGAACTCATCAGTTATACGGTTTCTTATATTTCACTGAGGCAGAGCAAATGTAAGGAGTAATTGGGGCAAAAGAACTACAACCTGGAATAAGAATTAGTCTGAATGTAGCTCTCCAAATAATTAGTCTGAATGCAGTTCTCCAAATAAGAGTTCTCCAATTTGTCCATTTGGGAAGGTGAAGGCTGGCAAACATATCAATATGTAGTTATGATATTAACTTTTTGTGAAAATAATATTTGAGTTGCAAGATTGATGTGCCAAAGAACATTTTCTGCACAGTAATTTTCCACTGGTTCAATATTTAAATGCCCTCACTTAGCTTCCAAGAGCAAATTGCATATAAATAATTGCTTTCGTATTAGGAGCAAGTAAAGCCAAGTTGAAGTCTAGGATTAATTTTTGTAGCAAAGGGCTGCCTAGCAAATAAGGGTTTTAACTGACAGGCTAACATAACTTGAATGGAAGGGATGTGAACACAGAGCTGCCGTTCTACTGAATGAAGGGGAAATCTCTGGAGAGGAATGGAATGCCTTTCTTTTAGCAGATATACCTCTGCATTCATAGAGAACAAACAGTAACATTCTGTGCAGATTTCCTCTTGGACAGTGTGTTCTTTGTTCACTCTCCAGTACTGGTGTCAAGTAAGTTATTGGGGGGGGGGAAATACTATTTGGATTTTTAAAAATTTACCTGACTCAGTCTTCAGGAACTCTGTAATGTTAAAGAAATATTGGCATTGCAGATATTAGTTAAATAAATCAGTAATTTTATGCAGACTTAGCAAGAGCAGTTGAACATAAGAGGACTTTATTTGTTGAGAAATGTATATAGGATTGATTGGTAAAAGAATATGAACTGGCACCCCCGTAAATGGATAGTACTTCTGCCTGATTATTTTCCTGTTCTGCTCAGCATCCTACACCACCTTATAGAATCCCTTCCCAATTCTTTTTCTAACATTTTCGGATTGTACCAGTGTCACAGAGAAGATAACTTGAGCATCTTCATTTCTGTCAATTTGCTATATCTAAATCTGGACTCAACATATTCAGTCTCTTATTTTACAAAATAAGCATTAGACTGACTCTTTATTTGATTTCAATATGTTTAACTTAACATGAGTTAATACTTCAGGGAAGAGAACAAAGGAGAGCATTAATTGCTTCCGCTGAGAAAACACTTTTAAGATGTTGTCTTCACTAGAAACAAATAAATTTTGGGAAGAAACTGTACATATCAAGAAAGACCAAGAGTGGACTTTACTTATTAGTAAAGGAAATTCCTTTTCTTGTCTACAAAACCAACAAAGGTTTTTCTTTCTTGTAAACTGTATTGAATAATTTTATATCAGAAAATAGGATATATGTTTTCAAAATAGAGTTATGAAATGAAATGGAAAGTGAAAAGAATTGAGGGAGGAGAGCAGAGGAATAATTAGGAAAACATTAAGTGTTCCTTTTTTTATCCTGCTCCATACTAAAATCACCAATTCATCCTTCAAAAAGCTGTTTTTCACATCTTTATTTTTAAAATAAAACAAATCTGCACTTTTATAGACATACATACAAATATATATATTTCTTAATGTTAAAGAATATGTTCACCTTGTTTGCCTGACTATTGAAAACACAGACACTTTTATGCTTTCAGAATGTACATATTCCTCTTTGATTTTGGGTGGTGGGGGTAGTGATCTGTTTGGCCAAAACATTGAAATATATGGCAACGCTTTTTTCAAATTTCTCCACTTGACTAAAATAGGAGTCGTGCTATTTTCCTCCCTGTCAGATGATGAAACTTCCTGATACAGGAGCAGCTTGGTTTGTATTTTAGGCAGTGGAGATAAAACATCAAATGTCAGATGGTTTTATTGGCAGGACTTGTTTATTCTTGGCTTCTTGTTTCTTTTTCTATATCATGTCATGCCCAAAGCTCTTTGCGTTTTGAGTATCAAAATAATCTTCAGATGAAGGCATGCATCGAAGGAACTATAGGCAAGCATTAATTGAACTGAGGCTGAGTTGAGAGATATACATTTGAGAAATTTATCAAATTTGATATTGTTTACTTGTTATTTTTCTGATCATAAAGTCTTTCTGGATTCTTATTTGTGAGGAATATAGTGTGCATCTTTTTTCCTGTTTGTATATGATTTCGATGAAGTATGCATAGAGTGAGTTTGTTTAATAATTTAGGCCAAGCATATTTCCCCTTCATCTTTACCAGAGTTACAAGCTATATACTATGGATATAAGGAAGAAAGAAAACTAGTAAATGGTTATTGTGTTAGATATACTACCACAGGCTATTAATTTTCTCTTGTATTTAGTACTTCTATGAAATTTATTAAATAGGCACTTTCCAATATATTTCTAACCATTATAGTAATATACCATTTCTTAAACTGTTCTCTCAAGATTTATTAAAAATGCATTCCTCTCGTAGATTAAGGACACAAAGAATTTAGAACAACCAATAAATTTCCGTGTTTCAGTCCAGTAAATAAAATCTGGATTTGCCATTATATTCTACATGTACCTGAACTAAATATTTCTGGAGAAAAATAGGATGTGTTGTAAATTAGCATTTATTATCAATAACCTTTCGCTGTGATTAACAAACTTATCTGGTGGGGGAGTTCACTTTTTTTCTAATCTCATCTAGTCAAGCACTAGTTGAAGTGTCCATAATGCAATTGTCCATAATGCAATTGTCCATAATGCAATTGCTCCCATGGTGACATTCTGGGCTTGGGCATATGGTTAAGATCAGAATAGTTCCACTCTTTACAAGTTACTGAAGCTGTGTTGAGCAATCATTACTATGCTGCTGGTTTTTGATATCTGTCTAGCTCTCGGCAGATCTTCTCTTCAGAGGATGTTGGAAAAGTTGTCGGTAGCCTGGTTCTTTCTTTTAAAATTCTACTTGCCAAATTGTGAAAATAATAATAATGAATTCCAGCTCTAGGAACATGCTAAGATAATACAAATCTGTTTTCTTCTGGGTCTCTGTTTAGGTGAACAACTAAATTAGGAGTGCAAAAATGTGGAGGCTGGAGGACATCCTTAGATTTTCAATGCTTTGTCAGAGATGAAGACAAAACAATTTATGGGTCATGGAGCTCTTTCTTATTATTATCTTTACTTTTAGAGACCCAATCCACTCTTTCTTATATAAAGATTTAAGATATACCTTATCAAATTCTAGGGTAGCAAAACTGGACTGTATGTTTTTTTGAACTGCATAAATGAAAGATCTTTTCAATCATCAGGGTGTTTTGGCTTTGATCTCTGTAAGGTTGGCAATCTTTGATCAATTTTCAAGCTACAGTACAGTACAATTCTTTGAATTGCCTGATGTAAGGGCTGGAGTATTATAATACCACCAGAATGTGTAGGACTTAAATCATCACACTATTTGGAGCTGATGGAATTTTGAGAGCTTTTTTATTTTTCCAGAGGCATTAAAACTCTGTTTCTCAGGTACAGACAGGAAACACTACTTTATTATAAGGCTATCTAAACTGAATCTTGGAAGTCTGAAAGTACAAATCTCCTGTCAGTCTCTTCTCAGCATCTTGCTTTGCCCAGTATCCAGCTTTGGGCTATATTGTCTCCTTTCTGACGGTTTCCTAGACAGCATCTCTTTGTCCCATCTCCTAAGGTCTTTCTCACATACCATTATACCCCTTTTTCCCTGTAACTCCTTACCCTTGGCAAACCTTTCAGGAGGTTGGAGTTTTTAACAATTACCAATTTTCTTCCTTTAAACCTCCACTTCTAAAATGCAAAAATGATTGGCCTCGACACCTTGGGGCTACTTCTTAATCAAGTAAAGTATATATTTCAAAAAGTACTGCTACATAGTTTGTGAAAAATTGGAATGAAACATTTTCATGTTTCACTACATGAAGTTGTCTCTAATACATATAAAACATTATTATTGATTTGCCTCTTAAAGTCTGTGACTCTGGGTGGCATACAACAATAAAATAAAAATGGAATAAATACCATAGGAAACCAAAAGAAACATACAGAAGCAATTTATAATCAGCACATAATCAAGAATCTTGTGCAATTCAGTGTGATGGTTGTTACCTATAGAGTCCTACATGGCATAGGGCCTAGTTACTTGAGGGACTATCTGCCTCCTATAACATTTTCTTGGCCAATTCAATCCTGCAGTGGTAAAACAGAACATAGAATAATGGAAGGGACCTTAGAGGTCCTCTAGTCCAACCCCCTGCTTAAGAAGAAGACCGTACACCATTTCAGTCTCCTTTAGAAAGCCTCCAGGGATGGAGCACTCACAACTTCAGAAGGCAAGTTCTTATNGGGTTCCTTTGATTAAACAGTGTCATCTCTCAGAAGCGCACATTCTCTGTAGCATTGCTTGTCCTCTGGGACGAGGTTCCCCCCAAGATCCAGAGAGCCCCCACTTTTCTGTTCTTTAAAAAAGCTTTGAAGACCTGGCTCTTCAACCAGGCCTTTAGCAGGGGACAGTGAGACTTTCATTGTACTTACCATCTTTTATCTTTATTTTTGTTATTTTCTATTGATTTCTTTGATTGTTGTGGCCAGTAAAGTCAGGGCCACCTGAACCCTTGTGGGGGAGAGCTTCCTGCAAAGGGCAGGTATAGCAAAAGAGTATTATTTCCTGAAAGGATAGTGACCATTTTCTCACTATAATAAAGAACCCAGATAGTTGTAAATTCATGTAAGCATCTTGTTAAATTATTATCCCTAAATGTCTGCATAAAACAATAGAGCATTATTTTACATTTCTATTAGAGCTATCTATTTTTTTGTAAAATAACTGATGAACCTAGATTATATCAGTTTCAAACCATTGTTCCTTGCAAAAGTGTCTATTTTGCAGGATATTCCTATCATAATATATATTTGGAAGTGATACATTATATTATTTCATTTTTAATAGTGCTGGATCATGAATGCTCAGTTAGCTGTTCAAAATGAACAAAGTACTTTGGCAAGCTAACTGTGATTTTAAGTATTTTCAACAAATGTATGTATTTTGTTCTAGCTTTGATGCAGATTCAAATCATTATATTTCAAAAAGGGCTACGTGCCCTTTTCTACCTCATCATAGCATTACTTCCAAATTGTTTCTCTTGTATATTGATATAATAAATGTGATAATGCAAATCCATAGTTCTCATCATTGAATCATATACACAGTATGTGTTTCATATCCTAGAGAAAATATAGGATCTTCCAGAATAGACCAGTCTATTAGAAGGTGTTATATATTTAGAGTACATGTGCGCGCACGCAGGCACACACATACACACAATTTGTTCTGGGCTTGTAAGTGCTAAATGAAATTACAAAAAGGATGTAGAGATGTAAATCTTTCACAACTTCAACGAATATCAATGGTGACTTTAAAATAGCCTTAGTAGCCTCTGATCAAATGTGATTGGGCTTGGAAGCAAAGCTGGATTGGACCTAGTTTGTACATACTGTAGATGGAAGACCAGCCATAGATACCAGGACAGTAGGAGAGCCAGAGAAATTGAAAAACATCATAGAAGGGAGCAACTGGCAAACTGTTCTGCTGCTAAGAAAACTGTTGAGTTGTATCTGTTTAGTCACCTGGACTTGATCATAATCTTTTCTTCCATCTTTTATAATACCCCAGATTCAAATAAAAGCTGTACAAGTACCTTGACTCCATTATGATTACCTACTGTATGCTGTATCTTCTCTGTGAATTATTATCATTAAAATGTGTTTAATGAAATAGCTGTCTACATGGTCAATTTCTCTTCCAAATATATTATTTATAAAACAATTACAGGTTGTCTGAAAGGCAAATAATTACTTATACAATAATAAAGCCTCTGGGAAGAATAACTAATTGGTAAACCTACTTCTCTTCTGGAGCAAAGCAAGAAATATGCTTCTTAAAAGAGAATATCGCACTTAGAATGCCATTACCCCATTTACCATCACATTATATATAAATTTACCATCACATCATATATAAATTTAATAAATAAAATAAATAAATTCTATAGTCTATTGCTTTAGATAACTTTAGGACAAGCAAAATTACAGGTAGTTCTCGAGTTATAACAGTTCATTTAGTGACCGTTCAAAGTTAATGTCACTGAAAAAAGTGATTTATGCCCATTTTCACATTTGCGACCATTGCAGCATCCCCATGGTCACATGATCAACATTCAGATGCTTGACAACTGACTCATATTTATGACGGTTGCAGTGTCCAGGGGTCATGTGCTCACCTTTTGCAATTTTATGACAAGCAAAGGCAATGGGGAAACTAGTTTCACTTAACAACCGTGTTACTAATTTACCAACTTCAATGATTCCCTTAACAACTGGGGCAAGAAAAGTCATAAAATGGAGCAAAACTCACTTAACAAATGTTTCACTTAGCAATAGAAATTTTGGGCTCAATTGTGGTCGTAAGTTGAGGGCTACCTGTATTCACAATAAGATAGCTATTTTTGTAACACATACATTTTCACACATTTAAGTTAATCTGTATTTGACATTTTAGCAGATTGGTAAACGCTCAGTTTAACATGACTTACTTTTAACAGACTTCAAATTTAATGCACAAAAATCTGCTGGAAATGTTTATGCCAGCTGGGTTATCAGTTGCAGAAGCAGATGTGGAGGTAGGAAAAGAAGTGAAGAGAGGAAATTGGGAAATTATCATAGGCTATACTGCCTTGAGACACTGGTGACATTGGCTGAGAAGAGAAAGAGAGGCGGAAAAGCCCTAGACAGAGTTAGAGCAGGCAAGCTGGTGGGATGTGTTGTGCTGCATATGTTGTGCTGCAGTGTACACCACCTTCACTCTATATGTTGTTAAGATTCAGGTAAGCCTCAGTTTGATTTTTACAGACATTTCTTTCTCTCTTACTAGTCCATTACATTTACATACTATTTATCTAATAGACAGAAAAAAGTACAGTACTATTAAAAACTTTTCTTAATTCCTGGGAAAGAAACATACATCCAGTACCATTCAGAGCTTTACGTTTGAACAGACTACTCCTACTCCCTTCATTTAATGAAAGTACATATTCACCCCCTTTAACAAGTGTCAAATGGGCAAGATGGAGGGAAAATTCAAGAAATGCTTATAATATCTTACCTTATTGCTAGTTTTGCATAGTATCATAGAATCTGATCCCACAGATATCCAGCCACTGCATTACCTTTACCCAAGAACAATCACACATTCTGAAAATATGGTGGCAGCTAACTTGCTGCTTATGAACAGACACTGCGTTATCTAGAGAAATATTTCTCAAGCTTGGCCATTTTAAGATGTGTGAACTTCAACTGACAGAATTCCACATCCAGCACTGAGATTGAGAAACACGGCTCTAGAGCAACTGGTGACCATGGATATCTTGATTCAGCAGCAATACTACACTATCAGACTTGTTTATTGAAGCTAAAATATCAACATGGACAGCTAAACTTCAGAGAAAAATACAGGTAGCCCTCAACTTATGACCAGAATTGGGACCAGAATTTCCTTTGCTAAGTGATGCAGTTCTTAAGTGAATCATACCTGGATTGTGGAATAGGCACCATCTGCTATTTGAGATAATCTAATAAGAAACTTTCACATTAAAAAAAACCTGTGCAATTTATCATCAAATCATAGCCCTGTATTCCGAGTTATCCAACATAAGCCTAAAGTATTATTATTACTATACGGGATTTATTTTACTTGTAAAATGGAAACTTCCATAAATTCCACATACAATACAATACAATACAATACAATACAATACAATACAATACAATACAATACAATACAATACAATACAATACAATAACAGTTGGAAGGGACCTTGGAGGTCTTCTAGTCCAACCCCCTGCTTAGGCAGGAAACCCTATACCATTTCAGACAAATGGTTGTCCAATCTCTTCTTAAAAACTTCCAGTGTTAGAGCAGTCACAACTTCTGGAGGCAGGTTGTTCCACTGATTAATTTTTCTAACTATCAGGAAATTTCTCCTTAGTTCTAAGTTGCTTCTCTCTTTGATTAGTTTCCATCCATTGCTTCTTGTCCTGCTTTCAGATGCTTTGGAAAATAGCTTGACTCCCTCTTCTTTGTGGCAGCCCCTGAGATATTGGAATACTGCTATTATGTCACCCTAGCCCTTCTTTTCATTAAACTAGATATACCCAATTCCAGCAACAGTTTTTTATACGTTTTAGCCTCCAGTCCCCTGATCATTTTTGTTGCTCTTCTCTGTACTCTTTCTAGAGTCTCAACATATTTTCTACATCGTGGTGACCCAAACTCGATGCAGTATTCCAAGTGTTGCCTTACCAAGGCATTATAGTGTGGTATTAACACTTCACGTGATCTTGATTCTATTACTCTGTTAATGCAGCCTAGCACTGTGCAGGCTTTTTTTGGCAGCTGCAGCACATTGCTGTCTCACATTTAAGTGAATGTCCACTAGGACTCCAGGATCCCTCTCACAGTTACTATTATTGAGTGAGGTACCGCCTATACCCATGATGGTGAACCTATGGCACACGTGCCACAGGTGGCACGCAGAGCCCCCTCTGTGGGGATGCATGCCATCGCCCCAGTCCTAGGCCTTCAGCTGGGTTTTATAAAACCTTTTCGCTTTAGGCCTCCGCCACCGTGTGCAAAAAAAAAAAGGTTCTATCAATCAATCAATTTCAACTTCTCCAGGAAAAAAAAAGATCTCGCAAAGTTGGAATTGATTGATTGAACTTTTTAGTCCCACCCAGTCTGCCGTTACCACCGAAGCCATGCCCACCCAATGGACCACGCCCACCTGGCACCCGACAATACATAAGTGGGTTTTGGGTTGCAGTTTGGGCACACGATCTCTAAAAGGTTCGCCATCACTGGCCTATACTGCATCCGTGCACTTGGTTTTTCCTGCCTAAATACAGAAACTTACTTTTTTCAACATTGAATTTCATTTTGTTAGATAATGCCCAATGTTCAAGTCTGTCAAAATCCTTCTGTATCTTAAGCCTATCTTCTGGAGTGTTGGCTATTCCTGCCAGCTTGGTGTCATCTGCAAATTTCCCATCTATCCCGTCATCCAAATCATTGATGATGTTGAAAAGTACTGGGCCTAAAACAGAGCCTTGGAGTATCCCACTGCATACTTCCCTCCATGTAGATGCAGTTCCATTGAGGACTACATGTTGAGTGTGTTTGGTTAGTCAGTTACGAATCCATCTGGTGGTGATGCTGTCTAAATCACATTTTTCTATCTTATCTACTAGTAGGTTGTGGTCTACTTTATCAAATGCCTTATTGAAGTCCAAGTAAATGATATCCACAGCATTCCTCTGGTCCACTAATTTTGTCACCTGGTCAAAGAATGCAATAAGATTTGTCTGGCATGATCTCTTTTTGACAAACCCATGTTAGCTTTTGGTAATGACTTTGTTTGCCTCTAGGTGTTCGCTGATTCATTGCTTGATTATCTTTTCCAGAATATTCCCAGGTCTGTACTTTCATGGATGTATTTTTTTTCCTTTTTTGAAGGTGGGAACTACATCAGCTCTTTTCCAGTCCTCTAGTAGTTCCCCAATGCTCCAGGATCTTTGAAAGATATAGTTCAGAGATCATGTCTGCCAATTCCTTCAGAACCTTGGGGTGTAATCCTCTAGTCCTGGTGATTTGAACTCGTTTAGGGTGGACAGGTGCTCACTTGCCATTTTCTTGCCTATTTTAACATGTGTTTCTAATCTGTTTTTTACAGTACTGTTTTTGATAGGGTGAACTGCTTTTTCCCTTTGTGTAAAGGTGGATGCAAAAAATGAGTTAATTAGTTCTACTTTCTTCCTATTGCCTTTTTGCCACTTTCTCCCACTAATGGACCAATTGTTTCCTTCACTTTTTTCTTGTTTTTTACATGTTGAAAGAAGCTTTTTTGTTATTTTTGACTTTTGTCGCAAGATTTAGTTCATTTTGAGACTTCGCTTTCCTCACTTCATCTTTGCAGGTTTGGGCTATTTGCTGATATTTTGCCTTAGTTATGTGCCCATCTTTCCACTTTTTATACTTGTCCTTTTTGTCTTTTAATTTATAAGAGAGTTCTTTATAATAATAATAATAATAATAATAATAATAAATTTAATTTATATGCCGCCCTTCTCCCGACGGGACTCAGGGCGGCGCACAACATATTTAAAACAAAACATAAATACATTCCCCCCCGATAAAACCGAATTAAATCAAATTGCAGCCATGCTGGTTTATTTTGAGAGCTGTTATTTTTCTTCTTCAGTGGTATTGTGCTAGACTGGGCTTTTATAATCTCACTTTTCAAAATTTCCCAAGCTTCTTGAGTTGTTTTCCCCTTGAGGACTCTCATCCATGGAATCCTTCCCAAGCTCTCTCTAAGTTTATTGAAATTAGCTCTCTTAACATAGTTTAACTATGTTCTGTTGTTTGTGCTTGCATAATGTTGAATTCTAATATTGCATGATCACTTCCCCCCAAGGTTTCTTCTCTGTTAATGAGAATTAAGTCCAATATGGCTGATCCCCTAGTTCCCTTTTCTACTTTTGGGGAGACAAAGTTGTCTGCTAAATTTGTCAGGAATCTGTTTGATCTTCCACTTGGTGCAGAGTTTGTCTCCCTGTTGATGTCAGGGTAGTTAAAGTCCCCCATTACTATTGTGATGTGCTTCCTACATATCTTAGTTAACTGAGTAGCAAAAAGTTCATCTATTTCCTCTGTTTGGTTGGGTGGCCTATAGTAGACACCTATGGCTATGTCATTTTCCCCCCTTTTATATTGACCCAAATGCATTCAAGACAGTTTTCATCATTGTTGTGCTCTATTTCTGTAGAGATGTAGTTAGTTCTTATATATAGTGCAAGTCCACCTCCTCTTTTATTTGGTATGTTTCTTTTAAATAATTTAAATCCCTCTAACCATTTGTGAGTTTCATCCCACTAAGGTTCCGTAATGACAACAATATCATATCTACCTTCATTTACTTGAATTTCTAATTCACCCTGTTTATTGCTCATACTCTGTGTGTTGGTGTATAGATATTTGAGTCCTTTTTGACTGACCTTGTATTTACTTTCTACATAACCTGTGTGGTGCCTGAGTTCCCTTACTTCCTTACCACCTGTTGGATTAGTCTTGGTATGGTGCTCACTCTTATAAGCTTGATTTTGCTTGAAAGCAAGGTTGATATTCTTACCCGCACAAACATCTATTTACATGCACTGATAACCCTATTAGTTTTAGATTGCTGGGACAGAAATGTTCTATATCAATTAACTTACTGTCCCTGTTTTTTAGTTTAAATGTTTCTCCAGAAAGTCTGTGAATTTAATGCTAAGTATCCCAGACCCTTTCTTTGACGGATGCAGACCATCTATTTTGTACAGTTTTTTGTTGGATCAGCTGCAGACATTGTGACTAATATACCGGTAACCAAAGCCTTCTCCTTTATACCACTCCTTTAGCCACACATTGAACTTCGCTATACGTTTGCCTTTTCCATTTTGTTCTTTATATATTGGTAAAACCTCTAAAAAATTAAGCCTACAGCCTATCCTACTAAGTGCCTGCCCCAAACTCTGGAAATCATTCTGCACAGAATGTACAGCTTTTTGGGGCAGATCATTCATGCCAAGATGTACAATAGCATCAATGTCACAGTCCTTGCTGGCATTATTGACTATCTTAAAAATACGCTTCTTGTCCCTGCTGGCAGTAGCACCTGGAAGACACCTGACCTCTTTCAAAACCTCCATATCCTTTCGTAAATTTACATCCCTTATAATTGACTCACTAACCAGAAAGTGGCCTCTCTTTTGGATGCCTTGTTCTTCTTGCATGACTGGTGTGTAATATCTGATTCATACTTTCCCCTATCCAAAGCAGATTCTTTGTCTTGGACCACAATTTCCTGATTATTTGAATTATCATCATCACAACTACTTTGACTTGCCACCTTAGTATCCCTATTAAGGTCAGCAAGGGCACTGTATCTGTTATGCAGGGACACAGTGAAAGCTTTGTGTTTATGGTTCACAGTTCTCACCCTGTCAGATCCCATGGTTGTCCATACTGCCCTTCTTCTGCAGGATCTTTGTGACAGAGGGGGCTGATAGACTGGCAGCTCAATAGAGAGAATGGCTGAGTTGGACACCCATGCAATTTAAAAAGAAAAACCCACTCCTCTCTGTTAGCTAGTGAAGATACTTGATAGAGGGCTGCTTTCCTTTAAAGCAGTCTTTTTTTCCTAGTTTTTGTTCTTATTAGATAAAACACATGCACTTTTTGACATTTTTTTTCAAATTTCAAACAATCATTATATATATATATATTCTATATTATCGTAATATTTAACCAGGTTGATTATTTTAGTAAGACTATTTTGGTAGTTCCACTTCCTATCTGATGTATTAATTCATGAATACATTCAGTAGGACTTCTTTCAGTATTAATCTTTATAGAATTTCATGTCCACCTCCACCAATCTTATGGTGAAATGCAATGTGAAGAATGCCCTTAGTTTGGGATAACTTTCCTCTTCTATTTAGCAATCTTTCATGCTTTTGTGGCATATCTCCCTGGCT
>NW_015386356.1:1385347-1388238 GCF_001527695.2 Protobothrops mucrosquamatus
GTAGAGCTGAGAACGTGTAATATGCTGAAGAAGAAACAAATGAAGCATCCTTGATTGTTCTATCCTGTTGGAATATCTTTTTAGTTAAGCTGAAATTTTTAGTTAAGCTGAAATTTTCTATATTTAGCTTGTTACTTCTTCCATTCTTTCACTTTAGAGCAGGGGTGTCAAACTCAATTTCACTGAGGGCTACATCAGCATTGTGGTTGCCCTTGGGGGGCCGGGTGGGTGCAGCCTACTGGGTGGGTGTGACTGGGGTGGGTGTGGCCTACTGGGTGGGCATGGCCATCTTGACGTCGCTCGAGTCAGGGGTGCCTGTGAGGACCTCGGCAGGACTGGCACAGATATGAGGATCTCCGGCAGAGGGGGGTGGGACCAGGGCAAGTGCCAGGAAATGTTCCACTGGTGGAACCTCACCGTCCCTCTCAGATCATGCAGGGGGACCTGAATGGTGGCGCAGGCTGCCCAGAGCCCTGGACAGCAGAGGTCAAATGCCCGTGGCATCTCGCCCATCCCCACTTCCCCAAGGGGGCGCCCAGCTGCACTTACCTCCTCAAGGCTGCTGCTGCTGTGCTCACTCTCCTTAGCCAGGTTGCTCATGGTGGGTGCAGGAGGGCAAAGTGAGTGGATCAGAGGGAGGCCCACTCTCTCTCCCTGTGAGGAAATCTGGCTTTGTAAGCAAAGCATCCTTAGCAATAGGATGGGAGACCCCCAGGATAGGTCCGGAGGAGGGGACAAGGAGATGGCGAAAGGGCAGCAGGGCAGGACTAAGACAGGACTTCCCTCAGACCCTCCCTCCCTCCCTCTCATTCCAGACAGATATGTGAAGTAGGCAAGGGCCATTTGCTGGCCACTTCTGGGCAATCGTGCATTTCTTCATTCCTCACGAAGGGTGACACCTCCCCAGTGCATGCCCAGAGGGTGGGGCTGACATGGTGGGGGCCGGTTCCTCACTGTTTCCAGGACGGCCTTGTGGACATAAGACTGAATGCGTTCCAGAATGGATGGCCACCACAAAATTGTACATTGGCTCCCAGCCAGCGTGGGCTGGGGCCAAGGCAGTGGGGGCCATTCCCTCGTTGTTTCCAGGATGGCTCCGTGGGCTACATGAAACCACTTCACAGGCCGGATTCACCCAGCAGGCCTTGTGTTTGACATGTCTGCTTTAGAGCAAAGTTTATTTGCAGAGTGATGAATGTTTTGGGTGCATGATTTTTTTCATACAAGATATATGAACATTAAAGAGAAGGAGGTTCTAGACTACAGAATTTCCTTCTTCAACAAGCTTCCATGGGACTAAAAAAAAGTAATTTTGTTTCACAAAATACTAATTAGCTTGATATCAATGGAAGAGTTAAATTGATTTGGAATCCTTTAAGACAGTATTCTCCACTGAGGCCCCATCAAATATATAGATCATACCCAGCTCGCACAACAAAGATACTAAACTAGAAATGTTGCTCTAGGATTATTAGTTTTCTGAAAAGATGATTTTGTCCAGCAACAGTACTTGAAATTAATTGTCATCAGAAATTAGTTTTGCAGAAAGTTGAGCAAAACATTTGCAATAATGAAAGGAGAAGTAAAGAACCCACGATAAAAAAATCCTACAAATAATTTATTCTTGATTGGGATTCTCAGATAATATTTTCTACATATGCGCTAAGCTCTTCAAACATTACAGGCCAGTTAAGACTCAAGGACATGTTTAGTTCAAGTCCTTGTTACATCTTATGAATTTACCTTCAAATTGAGCAGAATAGTTTATTCCCATATTGATGCAGGAAATGCATGAAAAATATGGGTCAAGTTGTAAAATAGTAGTTAAGATAGTCAATTTAAAAAGCATTGGGAAAATTAATAAATGTGATCCCATTCCTGTGTATTTATTACATGCATAATTACCCTAGCTCTTAGTCTACTCCAAATATAATGGATGCTTCCCCCCGCTATCAAGAGGTTATTCATCCCTATTTGGTTTCAGTGGGATGCAGTGCAAATTAATAATCATCTTGAGTGCCCTTTTTGACCACATTTTTCTGACAACATGGTTACTACATTTTTTTTCTCACAGCATGGTTACTATCTAATCGTATTTTAATGTTATAATATCTGAATATCTTCACTCTGATTGTCATCAGTTATATTGTCATCAATTATATTATCATCATCAATTAGTTGTTATAGATGCTGTCTAGGATTCTGTTCAATTGGAATGTGGTTTTAAAGTGAAAGCAAATATTGGAGGGAAAGGTGGTGATAATCAGTTTTTCCCTACCAATCTATAGGTGCTGCAATATCCAGCCAGCATAGCTGAACCATTCTGGAAGGGACTCAGTTGGAAAGGGTTGTAGATATCTAAATACTGATGCTTGAGAGGCTATCATATCAACCTAAGGTCTTCCGGACATGAGAAACTAGGGGAGAGAAAAATATTCTAGAGAGCATGGATACTTTTTTTTTTAAACAATTTTTATTAGTTTTCCATTTTGCACCAACAGAAGCTTAAGAACTAACGTGGAGATATGGTGATCAATTACAAAAAGAAAACAATAGCATTATAAATATACAGTTCACACAATATTTCTTAAAATTTCCCTCTCTATCTATATATAATATTATAATCAAGTTGATTCGAATAAAATCATTCATTAATATATCTAAATATAAATTCTCTTAATCAATCAAAACATTCAACCGCTCAGTGTCTATTCTATACAAATCTATAATTTCTCACATATTTAAACTTAAACTGAAACTCTCCATTTATTTAAGATATATTATAATCTCATTAATACATTTCTAGAACAAATTTTCATTTGTATTGCTACATATGAATTTCATTAATCAATAAACGTTTAGAAGAGCTCATTATCTATCCCAAAAATCCT
>NW_015386356.1:1388589-1414769 GCF_001527695.2 Protobothrops mucrosquamatus
TTTTTCCTCTATCGGAAAGTCAAATGGTGTCTGCAAATCAGTTTGTCCTTCTGAAGTAAGCTCCTCCATTTCCTTATTATAGGTCATTTGTTCATTAATATCAAAACTTTTTTCCAATATCAATTGGTAATCCAACTGTACATTTGTTTTTTCCATCTCAGTGGACTGAGAACAAGTCTCTTGAATATGAATTGCTGTTTCACTTAAACCTTGTGCTTTGCTGATGCAGAGAGATCTCCTTACTGCAGGCAATTATCATCTCTGTGTTTTCCAAAATTTTGTCCAAAATATACTTATAAATAGAATCTGAACAAGTTTCCTCCATTTTTATCATATTTGAAGACCTTATCTTTTGGGGCGAGACTATATTTACCAGCAATCAATCAATATCCATCTCCTATAGGTTCCTTAGTCTCTTTCCTTTGTACAAATTCCAAAAGAATAAAATAGCAAAAGCAATACGTAGTTTCAGCAGAAAATGTCCCCCAAAGAGTCATCAAAGTTAATTAAATATTCAGTCTTTTTGGACACCATAAAAAATAAAAACAAACAATATTCTCCAAATACATAGCGTGTTAAGTCTCAATAAGAAACTTCCTTGGGACTCCCAAATAGCCAAAAATAAAATCAGCCATTAAAACAAAAATAGATTTAGTCTTTTTCTTAGGCTTTTCTTCCCCCATTTAAAACGCCGCTTCAACAAAAAGGGAAATGAGTCCAAAAAAAAGCTTTTCACAGGAAAAAAAAGAAAATAGAGGTAAAAAAAAGTCTCACCGAATCTTCCACGGTGGGTCTGTTTGCTTAGATGATCTTATTGGCTTATGGTCGGTGCAGCTAAATGATCGGCTATTTTACTGACCGATCTTTACTCCGTCAGCCCAAAGGAGATACTCAGACAACACAGGGCGCTACCGCCCCTCTGCAGCCATCCAAGAAGCCTTCTCAACGGTAGTTGCTCCTCCAGAGCAACTTTTCGACCCTCTCAGGGGTCTACCGACAGAGGAAACTCGGCTGGCAAAGGGACGACTCCCTTTGCTCGACCGCACCGCCGCAACCCGGAACCGGAAGCCCAGCATGGATACTTTTTAAAGTATGTGCTGAATCACAAATTTATCTTTTGCTATACTCTTATGCATGGTGCCAGATCTACAGTATGTGACAGTAGCTTTAGTTATAAGCAAGCTGGTTTGCTCTTGGTTCAACTAGCATCAGGATCCACAAAAAGGGAGCACAATGTTATCTGAGGTGCCGTGAGAAGTAGGATTTGCTTCCTGATCTAACTAGGCTCCAAATAGTGGAGATTTCAAAGGAATGCCAGACATCCCATTTCTGATAATAATCCAAGAGTAATTTGATGCATGGAAGATTGTCACTAGTTTCTTTCTTTGACTGGTTCTCTAGAAACATAAATCAGTTCTGACACCTGATGTAGTTTCTTCTAGGCCTAGCTGTGTGATACTGTGACTCATTTAACTATATTCAATAAAAAGCAGCTGGCAGCCAGAACTGAATGTTAAATATATAATCTGCAGTCCAGACAAGATAGTATAGACAGATTAAAAAGAAACAAAATGTGTTTGATGTTCTTCCTGATAGAATAAAGAATATTGATCTCTTAGGCATGGCATTTTAAGATTGCGGTTTCAGATCAATATTATTGAGCATATAAAGCATTACCAGATCTAAAGAGGAGAAAAGAAGAGAATTAAGACTTGGTACTTAGCATCATGAATAATTTTGCATGTAAAATTAGTCTCAAAGGGAGTTGACTTCCATGAACTAATAAAATTATATTTGCAATCTAATGAAGATAATATTAAGCCACCAAAGACATGTGCTTGAATGCTTACATGTGAATTATCTGGGATAGAAATAGGTTAGTGATTTGCCAATTATCCATTTTTCCTTATCAGAACCAAGCAATAAAAAATGGATCAACTTGAACTGCAAACAAATAGGACCAACAACTGGTCCATATGCTGCTTTCTCCATGTGTCATTCCATTCTAGCCAGCTAGTTTTTCCTTCTCCAGCTAGACTCATCTCTGTAATTCCTTTCATAACTTCTTTTTCTTATAAGGTTAATGATTATAACCTTATAAGAATTCTTCACAGTTTGTTGAAATTCCTTCTTATAGTTGACATCAAAGTGTCATCAATAAAAGGGAAAAAATAAAACCTGAACAAAATTTGCCAGAGCCAGATTGTTCTGTTTGAGATATTACATTTCCTTTATGAATTCACTCTGTATTTGGTAGGTAGTCACAGGGCTTTTTTGTCATAGAACGCCCAGAACGGAATTCTGGCACCTTTTTTGGATGGAACCTTGTAGGGTAGGCAAGGCAGGTTGTATGACATGTGTGAGTTCTGGCACTTTTGTTTTTTACAAAAAAAGCACTGGATAGTCACCCATTAGAACTAAGAGCACATATATGGCCCGAGATAAAGCTGTTTTTAGAATTCTTCTGACTTTTAATTTTTATTATATTTATGACCCATTTCATAATATTCATGTATAATTTACATGTGTTACCTTTAACCTATCTCAGATAAAAAGCTGTGGATATATAGAGAGAGGTTATCTCTTTTCTGTGATTTAAATATTCTCTGTTTGTGTCTCATAGTAGCCTTGAGATAAGGGAATTCATACAGAAATGGCATGAAGGAAAGGAAGATTAGTCCCATCCTCCAAAGAAAATCAGAACTCTCGTCTGTCAGCTTTTGCATAAAAATTCAAGTATTGGAGGCAAATCATACTCAATTCCATCATATCAGTTTATAGTAAAATGTTTTAATTTCTTGTCATCTCTCTTTCCTAGGGTGCACTTATTGAAGCAATTAACCCAATTTTCATATTGATAAAAAATGGATTCCGCTGATATTCAAAAAAATGAATATCACCTACAGCACCATATGCTGTCATTTTTTTTCTTTTGGGTATTGAAACTTCTTCAAGATGTTTCTGGCATTTGGTTTGTAAAGGAAATGAGGTTCTGCACAAGTCTGTTCTTTCTTAAAAGGTCTTGTGAATCACCTCATTTCCACATCTAATGAGGCTTTTCATTGCTGTGTATTCTCTTTATATATCATACTGTGTTGGAGAAAAAACAAGAAAAGATGATTTAGTTGAAAAATATTGTAGGGTAGCCTTTAATATGAAATATTACAAATTGTTTTTCCATGGCATTGTTTCTAGATCTTCCCTTCCCTGGACTGCAGAGAGGTGAAGAGGGCTGATGGAGTGCATATTATTGAGAGGCTGTGACATTAGATATCCTATATAGTTTCTTAACTCTTCAACCATTTATTATTTACCCATGGCATTTCCATCTATGAGCCAAACCACCTCCCTTTGGCCTGAGTAAACTTTAGTTTGCAGTGAGTGGATTGAGAAGACTGGATAATTTGGAATGGTATTTGTATATTTTCTATCCTCCCATGGTACAAATATAGTGTTCACATAGGCCTGCCTGTTCGTTTGTGGTTTTTTATACCATGCAAAGAGAGGACATATGGAGCAATTACTATAATGATTAAACTGTATCCAAACATCGTTTGTAGCCATGTTTCCAGTTGCAGAAAAGTATCCTTATAGTGGTTAATGTTGATTACATTCATACAGTAGAGTAAGTTATGAAAGGTTTCACAAAAGAGAGGATTGAGAGGAAGGAAGGAAGGAAGGAAGGAAGGAAAGGAAGGAAGGAAGGAAGGAAGGAAGGAAAGAAAGAAAGAAAGAAAGAAAGAAAGAAAGAAAGAAAGTATTTGCATTAGCATAGCCGAACTGATTAGCTAAACAGGCAGCTTATGGTTCTGAACTTTTCTGTTCGGCCTGTCCATCCTTCTTAATGATTGCTGATGCCAAATGGGCAGAGAGAAGTACATTTTTAGCTTTAGATCAACATTCCATATACACTTACAGCAAATATTTTATTAGTAGGATTATGCAGGAGTTTTAAATTTATGATTTAAGTGTTGTTGCTGAGAGAGGAAATAAAATGCTTGGTTATCTACAAGCTATATAAAAACATTTTTTCTGAATTTAGCGGTACACCAATGTTTACTTAGTAGTATTCACAAGCAAGTGCAGCAATATTGTGAATTTTACTTAAGTCCAAATGACCACAAGGCCCTGATAGGTTTTGAGTTTATTGTTTAATTTCTGTTTATAAGCTGTTTGAAAATACCAAAACCTTTCTGTTATTTCTTCCAAACCTTCCAGCATTCTTACAACTGAATATTAAATACATGCAATTACATGATGAAATCAGGATCATTTTGAATACAACCTTTGATAAGGGAAGTGAGATAATGTTTCTCATAAATATGTAATTTTATAGGTATAGGTAAAGGTTTCCCCTGTCCAGTTGTGACTGACTGTAGCGGGTGGTGCTCATTTCCATTTCTTAGCCAAGGGAGTCAGCATTGTCAAAAGATATTTCCATGGTCATGTGGCCAGCATGACTATATGCCAAAGTGCACAGAACACTATTATTTTCCCAGCAAAGTGGTACCTATTTATCTACTCGCATGTGCATGCTTTTGAACTGCTAGATAGGCAAGAATTGGGGCAAGTAATGGGAGCTCACCCCATCGCATGCACTCAGGTCTCGCACCCAGGTTGTCAGCTTTCCAGCTGACAAACTCAGTATCTTTAACTGCTGAGCCATCACACCCCTGCAATGTAATTTTAATTTAATTTTATTTAATTTATAATTTTATGTAATTTTTATTCTCATTTATTTTAATGGGGGAAAAGAAACCTATAATTCACATTCAGAATTTCAGGGTGCATTTGGCACTTTACTCCTGCAGCAGTCTACTCAAAAGTTGATTATACCTCTCTGATTAATTTATTGGGATCATATGCTTCAAACCACTTGTCTATTGCGTTCATATCCAACAGTTCTCCTTATTTTAAAGAAAATAGTATAAAGGCTTTTTATCAATTATGAGGAAAGTGTGTTTTATGCTAATTTCTAGATTTTTTTTTCTTGCATTCAGTCATGTCTAATTCTGAGAGACTGCCTGGACAAGTTCCTGTAATTTTCTTGGCAAGGTTTTTCAGAAGTGAATTGCTGTTGCCTCCTTCCTAGGGCTGAGTGAAAGTGGCTGACCCAGGATAATCCAGTTTACCGAAAGCAAGACTAGAACTCACAGTCTCTCAGTTTCTAGCCTGATGACCTAACCACTATACCAAACTGGTTTTAATTTCTAGATAAAAATATTTAATCCTTACATTATCTTTTTAAAGGGAAGTTAGGGAAGAACCAGGATTGTCCACAGGGAGATAAAAAAGTAGAGATGGCGGCCAATATTAACACATTTTTAAAAAAGTTGAGGAATTGATTGTGGCTTCATTTTTTTTAACACACACACACACAGCCTCCAGCAACACACGAACATACACACACTCTACAATACCCCACTGGGCCCAGCTGAAATCAGCCATTTTTTGTTCTTCCTGTATTTGAACCGTATTTCTAGCTGGTTATTCTTATTAGGTGACTAACAGTGTCAGCCAATGTCATGTTTTTATGACTAGTAATTTCAAATAATTATGAAGCGCAATTATAAGGACATTGAGTTTCTTTTTTCCCACTTCATCACATTTTTTTTCTTTTATGTTATTTTAGATTGTAAATGTGAGGAAAAGCACTCATTTTTATTTCTCATAAGATGTGTTATTCATTTTTAAAGCTGAAGAACAGGCTATAGAAACTACAAATAAAACTCCTGCAAATCATTGCCTACTTTTTTCAGCTAGCCCTCTTTTCAGGACAATGAAACTGACTTCAGAACAAATCCATACAATGCAGAACAATGAGTTTTTTGAAACTTTAGCAAAATCTCATCCTGATAAATGCTTTGTATACTTTTACTATATTAAGGTACAACGGGTTCATATTGGGTAATGTACATTTAACCAACGTTATGTAACTTACTTGGGGGATACCATCATAGGACCACCGTACAAGCCATATTTTGGAATGGAATTGGGAAGGGGGAAAGTAATGCTTTGAGGCTTCCTTGGAAAAAAGGATAAAAATTTCTCCTCGTTCAAACAGTTAAAAATCTCTGAGATGAAAATGACCCTTGTAGATTAAAGCAGCAAAAATTTTGTTGAGTCAGATGAATTATACTCTGCAAGATATTGAGATGCAAGAATAGAAATAATCAGCTGTCTTATGGTATATGTGCTGTATTTCCAAGGTGTCTGTTACCCGTGTATTCAGAACGGGTATTTATTTTATTCTCATGAAAACTGCAGGAGTTGCTGTAAATGATGCAGATAATCATTTTATTTATTGATGTAGCAACACAGAAGGCAGTGGCTTTTCAAAAGCTTCTTCTTGACTGCATTACTTTACAAATGTTTTGTATAATTTATGGAGCACATCATAGCCAGTGAGGTCTAGTTGTAGTTAGAGTTCAAATTCTCTATCAAATTTAAATTCTCATAGAATCAGGAAGTTGACTGTATGATTAGTTGCTGTCTCTCATCCTAATTTAAAAATATAAAAAAATAGGTATAAAACGGGGATGGGATTAATTGAGAAAATTGTGCATGCTGCCATGAGCTTCTGAACATGTAACAGTATGCGGGAACAACTGTTGTGTAAATGGTATCTCAACCCACAGAAAGAAAAGAGAAGCCATTCATCTCAGAAGAGATTCTCCCTAGTTTTCTGAAAAGGAAGGGAAAATGCTTTCATATTTGCACAATTGTTACTGTAACATTACAGTTAATTTAGTGTTAGTATTCATTTGTTTGTTTGTGCTTCTTGTTTGTGCTTCTTGTTCAGACTACCTTGAAGAGCTGACAAGAAAGAATTGAGTATATAAGTGAAATGAATAAATTAATATGAAGAGCAAGGACAAATGAACAGCCTTCCCTAATAAAATGCATTGATATCTGGCTCCCAGGACATGTAGTTAGTGCCATAGAATTTGGATTCTGAACAGAGCAAATCCAAAATATCAAAGCAGACAGCTGTAGCAACTTCACACAATAAAACTGTTTCCACACCGAGTTGGGGCAGCTGAAACTGAAAATAAATAAGGACTACACTCTTAAATGATGTGAACAAACCCCATGCAATTTCTAGTTGTACATTTTAACTGGATAGCTGTGTCTTTCCCCAGGAGCTGCTAGTGAGCATGATTCATATGTTTTTGATACAATTGGATAAATATATGTTTTCCTATTCCAATTATAGTTAATTTGTGATCTATATTACTATTAATCATAAATCCAAATTCAAAATAAAGCTCTTGTGTTTTGTCAGAACAGTATCTTGCTTAATCCTGAAGAAATAATAAGAGATAGGAATCAAATTTCAATTGCTGAAATAACTTCCTTCCCCTTTTTTTCAAAGCAATAAAAAATCAAAAGCATTTTAAAATTATGGGGATAAAAATATTAGCCAGGGCGAGAAGTGTTTGTGTTTTTTCTCTGTGTTAGCTGATGAGGAATTCAAACTTTTTAGATCACTAATTTCAACATTTATACTGAGAACGACATGCTATAAAATAGTAATAAAAACACATTTTTGAAATATCTAAGTAATGGTGACCAGATTTGAGTTATCTATTTCTTCATTTTGTATGATTTTTTCAGAGCAATTTGTTATGCAATTTAGGCATTTCAGAGTATTTGCATCCTGCCCTGTCTCTTCTACAAAATAACTTGTAGAAATACCAATACAATGGTAGAATGCAATCAATGCAAAGTGCAAATTGTTATTTAAAAGATATATTATTACAACTAAAATGTTAAAACAAATAATACTTGAAAGTTCTGATAAGCGAATATGTTTTGAATCTTCTACATTTGGAAAAGGAAGGTTTTCCATTAATTCAAGCATAACTTGTTCCATAACATGAGCTGAGCCTTGGAGAAAACAAACTAACCTTAGATTCCTGGTTGGGCTTCCAAAAAGCATTTAGTTCCAAGTCTGGGGAGTTCTGGATCTTAGTTTTACAATCCTGTAAAGAGTCATGTATACCTTTATTGTGAGCAACCTAATTTATGCTCAGAAAATAGCTAGCGATTTGTGAAATTGTTTCAACATAAGGATTATGTTCCGGGGATACCACTTGTAGTGCCATTTTATCAACTGAAACCAATTTCAAGGGCTATTTTATAAAGTGCACATTACAGTAATCTAATTTGAGATTATCAGTTTTGTGTTATTCAAAGCCATGTTTCTTTTCTCCACTAGGGACAGAATTTGAAGATTTAATATCAAAACTGGTAAAGGCCTTCATGCCACTGATAGTATATGATGGTTCAGCACCAAAGCTGGATTCAAGAGGTCTGCAACACCGCATTTCTTTATTCTTAAGGTTTCTTTCTGATTCTGAAGTAAGAAATAACTTAATAT
Source organism: Protobothrops mucrosquamatus (assembly GCF_001527695.2). NCBI lineage: Eukaryota > Metazoa > Chordata > Lepidosauria > Squamata > Viperidae > Protobothrops > Protobothrops mucrosquamatus. Next base: position 1,396,973 of record NW_015386356.1, read on the forward strand.
TGTCCACATTATTTCACACTAAATAAATGCTCTCAGGGATCCAAAATATCAGAAAATGAGAAATATAATAATATCATCAGCCTATTGATGACAATTACTGCCAAACCTACAAATGATCTTTCTTAGAATCATTTGACCATGATTGCTAAAAACAGATGGCACAATTTTCCATCATTCCATTAAACAGAGAAATGAATGTGTATGTAAACCTCCACAATTTTATTACAGCTCATCTTGCCAGCTGACTATTTTGTCCTTGCTTGCACTAATATTTAACTCATTCGTCCTTGAATTAGTTTAGCAGCATTGATTCATAACAAATACGTTACTACAAAACTAAAAATGCCTTGAAATGACTCCTTACTGAAAAATAATTATTTTAAAAGATTAGTTTGCTTGACATATTATAATAAATCATTTTTAGTTTAATCCCATGGTTTGTTGAATAAACATTGTTAGCTAAGTTCATGGAATGTGCATCAACATAAACCGGGGCTTGGCAGATTGCAATAGTCATGCAGCCCCCATGATCCAATTGAGTGGTTCTTGGAAACTCTTTTGATCATGACTGCTAAAAACAGATGGCACAATTTTACATCATTTTATCTATTTATCTAATAGAGGGGAAAAACTATTTGTAAACTTTAATAGAGCCAGTTGAATGTAGTGATTACGGTACCAGGTTAGAAATTAGAGACTATGAGTTCTAGTCCTGGGCCAGTCATCTCTCTCAGCCCTAGGAAGCAGGCACTGGTGCACCACTTCCGAAAAACCTTGACAAGAGAATTGTAGGAATTTGTTCAGGGAGCCAACAGGGTAAAAAACTGACTTGAAGGCACCCAAAATAACACCAAACCCTTTAATCAGGATATATCATAGTTTTCAAAATTTATGAAAGAATCTTACCTGCTGTGAATTCATCCAATGTATAAACTCTGTTTTATAAATCACAGTTTTTATTCATACAATTACGTCAAAGCAAAACCTACAAATCATATTAGAACTGAGATCTATATGCTGTAATATATAATAAAAACATTTTAAAAATAACTACACTCTAGATTTTAGAAAAGTATACTTGGACCATTAAGCACATTTAAGCCTAATCTAACCATTACGTTTTGGTGATATTAAAATCAGAGAATTAAATGTACATTTAGCAAGTCTGTTCAGATTATTCTGGATCCATTTCTCAGACCTACAAAGCAGATGCTTGAAGCCTGAGTATAGATAGGCCACTTTCTGTTTCCAGTTGTCCAGGCAAATGTTCTTTTGGATGAGCATCAGAGGCTGAGAAAACCTTTGTATGAATTAAAGTTACTACATCAAGTGGTAAAGTCATTTTAAGGAGCGGGTTAGAAGAAAAACTTAGCTTCCAAGTAAAGTGCCTTGTGAATTATTTCCATACATTTCTTTGCAAAGTTGGGAAATGATAGTAAATAAGCTGGACAGATGGGATCAAAGCTCAAAAGAGCTATAGGTTGTTACTATGGACAGTCCAAATGGCATAGTTGTCAAGAGTTTGTCTCAAGTTGTTGTTAGTTGCAAAGTCGTGTCCGACCCATCGCGACCCCATGGACAACGTTCCTCCAGGTCTTCCTGTCCTCTACCATCTTCTGGAGTCTATTTAAGTTCACACCTACTGCTTCAATGACTCCATCCAGCCACCTCACTCTCTGTCGTCCCTTTCTTCTATTGCCCTTAATCTTTCCCAGCATTAGGCTCTTCTCCAGTGAGTCCTTCCTTCTCATTAGGTGGCCAAAGTATTTGAGTTTCAACTTCAGGATCTGGCCTTCTAAAGAGCAGTCGGGGTTGATCTCTTCTAAGACTGACTGGTTTGAACGCCTTGCAGTCCAAGGGACTCATAGGAGTCTTCTCCAGCACCATAGTTCAAAGGCCTCAATTCTTTGATGCAAAGCCTTTCTTATGGTCCAGCTTTCACAGCCATACATTGCAACTGGGAAAACTATGGCCTAGCCACCTATTTCTTAACCTTACCCTCTGAGACCAACAGCAATTCTTAGTGCTTTATTTGATTGGCCATGCCTCAGATTTCCTTCTCTCTGTCATAGGGGATTTAACAAATAATAATGGTGTGGTGGATGACAGATAAATCTTAGCAATGTATTGATTTATGCAACTCTGATGCTATCATATGAAATTGTTACAAATTGGAGAAATTTGGAATCATATCCAAATCCAAAGTAAACTGATGTAGCAATACTAAAGTATAGGAAGATGCTTCTGCTTTTCATGCTTTTTAAATTATTCTACCTTGTGAAATATTTTCCTACTTTGTAAATCAAAGAATGCATAATAATGACAACATAATGCTGAGATGTTCTTAGATAATACAGCAGTGCTCCGCAGAAACATACAGGTCTCTGTGTGACTAGAATGGAAATAGAATGTTTAGCTGGGCTAAATATGGCTGTAATAAGAGACTCTTGAAGCTGTACAGTTTGAAAGAGAAAAAGTGTTCATTACTCACAGACTTAATCCAAAAGAACAAACTACTACCATCTAACTCACATTTTATAAAAAAAAATGTGCAACTTAAAAGGAATGTTTAATAATAGGCATTTAACAAGTTTGATAGTATCTGTTTTCTCACTAGACCTATTGCCTGTGGAGCAATTGGAATTTATACTAATACCTCTAATTTAGATCCAAGTCTTCTGACTGGCTAGGACAAACTGGAACCATACAAGATTTAACTATAATTTGCTGACAAAGCCACAATGAGGTTGATTCATATTATATTATACCAAAATCAAACACACTCTCTTCTGACTTAGCCCAATACATGATTCCACTGTTTTTTTATTTATGTCCCCAGTGCTAAATAAAAAAAAATGAAAGGATTATTTTGGGAGTTTTGTGCAAATAAACCTAAAATATATTTATAGCACCTAGACATGAAATATCTGTTCTAAATTCCAGGGAAGAGTATGGGAAATATTTCTTGTATGTATGAGATTTTATAAACCCTGCAAATAGGATATCTTGTTAATTTAGCTTACTTGCCTTCATGATAAATCTAAGCCACAGGAGAAAAATATCATGAGAAACCATAAGGTTTATCTGCCTCACAGGTATTTTTACTGATGATGAGGCCAAAAAGCAAATCTTTATTTTATCCATTTATCAAAGTGTTTGCTATTTTTCCAAACAAAGTGCTAATGCAGACAGTCTGTGATACTCAAGGATGTACAAAGACAAAGTGGAAAATTGTGTAGAAATAAAGGGTTTGCAAAACAGTAATGTGGGAAACTAGTTTGTTACAGTCTGATGTGAAATAGTTTAATAGTGTGTGCTAGATGTATGCTAAATTATTCATAGTCTTTGGCATATGATTTGGCTCGGCATCTATGAATGATTGAAAGATTGAATTAATTATTTGCATGTACATAATCAGACAGTAGAGAAATAATCTAGATGATGATGGTGGTGATGATGGTGATGATGATGATGGTGATGACGACGACGACAACAACAACAACAACACTGATGATGTTCCCTTGTTTGGCAATGAAACATCTGCAAGAAAACCACCAAGATCATAGAGAATGAAGGACCTCCACAGTCTAATTTTTTCTCTGTCTGCCATGATTTCCAACTTATTTTCTTTCTGTGTACCCTGAGCTTTTTCAGTGAACATTAAAAATGTTTACGTTAATAAAATCTTCAATAATACTTCCTTAAGAATTGTACCTAGATGCCACCCTTTACAATAGTATCAAACCCAGCATGCATTTAATCTTGTCAAATGTTGACGGATTCTGAAGAATAAATTAAAGATCAGTAGTGTGACTTCTTTTAATAATCTTGTTTTAATGCAAAGCCCAGGATAAAAAAATAATTATAATTATTCTTAAGAAGCTCTGGATAGAACCCAAAGAACATTTAGATCATTTCAAAAAGTTACACAAAAGACATTATTTTGTTACTCAGTAATATATCATGTATCAGATGATCTATTTTTTACCATATGTAGTGACCAAATTAAAATATATTCCTTGGCATATTCAGCATGTTCATGATTACTCTTTTATGCAAGTAGCCTAAAATCAAAACAGTACAATAGCAGTAGAAGAATGTCCAATTGTTTTATCTAACTGGTTGAATCAAAAAATGACTAGCCATACAGTCTGTTGTTCTTGTTCTTATTGTGTCAGTATGATCAGAAGGTTCTCCGTGAGTGTTTACCATTTAGATTTATTAACACAGAAGATTTTGGCCATGATTTTTTTTCATTAGGACTGCTTTTGTGAAAAGTAGCTGTTGTTCTCTGAGAATTTAACAGACTTTTAATATGTTAGAAGTTTTTTAAAGGCTAAATCTGGTGCTATTGGGATTAGAATTTTCTTTTTCTAGCAATGAAGAAACTGCTTGCAGCCATAGAAAAGACCTTCAGTGCTGCTGTTTTTCTAAAGCATAGCATATTTAGGTTTACCATCTTAAGAGGATAAGTTATTGTTTCTATGAGTGTATGTGTGAGCCTGTGCACACTCTTGTGTTCTTTTTATAACCTGTATTTAAAGAAACACCATATTGCCCAGTGTGAAATTCTACTTTAACTTGGCACAGTGAGAAATACTGAGTGAGATTAAAACAGCAAGGAAAAGGAAAGAATGTTCTTAAGAAGAGAAATAAAGAATTCTTACTGAATGTCCTTTTGTTGTATTAATACAACTGTGCTTTTTAGGTCATACAGGGCAGTTACTGTTTTTCCCCACTGTGCCCTTACCCAGGTCCTGACAGAAGGAAAATAGAATATAGAGCATAGCATTTGAATCTAGGTTATTTCCAACCTCATCCTGTCTAAGTAGAGATACCAGAGATGGGCTGTAAACATTTGAATGACCACTAGTTAGTAGCAAGGTGATATAGAAAATGCATAACTCTTTCTTGCCATTTAGTGGTCTTCTGGATTTTTGTAATACAGATGTGCTAATGTTTCTGCTGTATAATCATTATGTAGGATGTTCATCTTTAGGGCAATTTCTCTATTTTCACAAAAGGCTACAAAAGATCTACCCTATCTTTTCCCACCTGATTGCCCTCCAATTTTCTTGGACTATCACTCTTGTCATTTCTGCTGGCTGTACTAGTGGCAGAATGGTTTAGCCTTATACACCAAGCCTACTGGCAGCATATGCAATTTTGAAACAATTATCCAGTACTTACTTGGGCAACATTCTTAAACTAACATGGAATTAATAATAAGGGTATCATTTAGCTCTACGGGTATATTTGAAATGATTTGCTCTGACTTTATTATGTCTCTTTTCTTTCATTAGGACTACCATATCTGAACTTGGAAAATACAGATGACTATCTAGATGATAACAAAATAACCCTAATGTTATAACTCTAGTTTGCTGCATGTTGCAACATAACTCTCACTTTTTAAAAGAGTGTTTACTTGGAGAAGCTTCATTTCATTTTTGACCATGTAAACAATTTTCTCCCAAGGCTTTTTATGATCAAGTGTAGTAGTAAGATTTTTCCTGAGGCAATATGCATAAATAAAATTTCTTACCAAATGGTTTAAAATTTGCTTCTTAAAATGCCCATAGCATTTACCTTTTAAATCTGAATCAAATGAAATTTGGAGTTAAAATGAAACCTATAAGAATGTCTGTAGCAAATTTCAAGTAGCAAAAAGGAAAAGATGGCAAAGAAAAATAGAATTCCTTAATGAATATATTAGAATTGTTTGTCAGGAATAAAGACAGAATGAAGGATAAAGCTCATTCATCTTTCCTACAAAATAAATGTGGTGCTTAAGTCAGGTATCTGTAAAAGACATGGGCAGTTTCTAAATAAAAATAAATAAATAAACCACAAAACATCTTGTAACTCCTATGCATAGCTCATTTAGAGAAGTTGAAAGGTAGGAGAAGTTGGAAACAGTGATGTAAATAAGTAGTATAATTCTTTTCATAAGACTCCTAAGGAGCTGAGATAGACAAAAGGTGTATTCTGTTCACAAGATTCATTCTGACTTCAGGGCGGTCACTAAAGGCAATACACTCTTCATTTTGAATAGCAAGAAATGCCAAAAGATAATGTTTTTAAATAATATTTTTAGCTGTTTTGATGGAGCTGAGTTTCTTTTTTTTTTGTAGACACTGATATCTCAAACTACTTATCAGAGATAAAGCTCTGGACCCAGGGAAGTTCTACCAGGAATGAGTTATAACATTCAAATTTGTTCTGGTTTTGGATGCTAGGAGGAAGAATTTTCTTTATTTGTATTTAAGTTTCAATAAAGACAGATTCTTGCTCACTTGTTATAGGATACGATCGTCCATCCTAGAACAGGCTACCACTATATTCTTCTAAAAGTGAACATGATTAGGTACAAAGACAACTGCTTTTGTGGTCAGGATTTTGGGTTTCTACATTCCAGAGCATGGTCAAAAATGCAACTGATTTTCTATTTGCAGGAGGAAAAGCTCTCTAGCAGAAAATAGATAAGAGTTTTCATAATAGCCCTGACTAAAAGTGTGGGGAGATAACACCAATTCCACTGAGCTATTTGAAATATTTGTGCACTGTATCACATAGAGTTTTTATTCAAAGGCAATTCACACAAATTATCTCATTAAATTAAATCTACCTATCAAAACATTATAAATTTAATCCATTCCACAAGGTATTATTGCACCCTGAGAGCAGGAGCAAATGGTCTGGTATGGAGATTAAGGTTCTGAACTAGAAAATGGGAGAGTGTGGACCCCTTAGGCACAAAAGCCTTTTGGATGACTTTCAACCAGTCACTTTCTGTAAGTTCAACCATCTCACAGGGTGAGGAAAGTAGGAAGGAGCATAATGTATGCCACCTTGAGTTGTACAAAATAAAGGCAAGATATAAATCTAATAAATAAGCAGCCAGTTCTTTATTTCCATTTAGTAGATTGGATATGCAAGGCTAATCTGTTCCATTGAAGGAGGGACATCTTTAAGAAGGCTCACTCCCAGGATTTCTGAAGATGTCTTAGCTAGTTCTCTCTTCCTGATTGTACTGAGCAGGCAGATTCAATCCAGAGAAGGATCTTGAATTGCACTCTGAAGCTAACTGGCAGCAGTGCGATTCCCAAAATAACAGTGTTACATGGGCAGATTTCAAAATGCCCATAATTATAAAGTCTGCATTCTATACCAGCTGAAACGTCCAAATAGCTTTCAAGGATAACCCTACAAAGGGCTAATTGCAGTGATACAGTTTGGGGTGGTGATGGCATACATGACCATGAGTAAAATTTCCAGTCCTGAAATGGCTGAGTTAATATACTGTACAAGATGTAACTGTATGAAGGCTGTCCTGACAACAGTCTCTTCCAGCAAAAGAATAGTAGTTGACAAAAATTCAGAAGAACCTTCCAATTGTGATCCAACTGAATCTGAAAAAAATATGTGTGCCAGTTATTAAATTATAATGAAAATGCAAGCCAGTAGCCTGAAATTTGACACTTCACTTTTTAATCATTTTATATGTCTCCCTTTCTGTCAGTCAGCATGTCAGTTTATCTATTTTCTTTTAAATATTAAATGCATACAAATAAGAAATTTTTTAATTTTAAAAATTAATTTTTAATTTTTAAAACTTATTTTAAATGCTTTCCATTTATCTAAACTGTGGGTGATATTAACTTTGTGAACGATACAAAGTCTGCAGTATGCCACACTGGCTGAGATTCCAGTAATTGTCTTCTAGCACAAGGGTCCCCAACCCCCGGTCCATGGATCGGCACCAGCCGTGGCATACCAGCAACTGGGCCACGCAAACAAGTGAAGCCCCATCCGCTGGATGCAGGCAGTACATGAAACCATGCCCCCTCTGGTCTGCGGAAAAATCTTTCTCCACAGAACCAGTCCCTGGTGCCCAAAAGGTTGGGGACCTCTGTTCTAGCAGATCTAGAGGTAAGGTTACCCAATCTGGAGTGAACGAATCTGGGAAACTACTAGATGGCAAGAATGTAGAATTTGTTATACCACTTTAATGCCATTTATTGGTTTATTTATTTATTTAGCATATGGCATATCATACATGCATTTGCAATTTATATGACCTCATCTAGTTTAATAAAACGCAGTAAAATATAAATGTTAAAAAGATCTATATTCAAATACCGATGTAACCAGTGGTGGGAATTCAAATATGTGAACAACTGGTTCTCTTTGTGGATACCGCTTCCAGAAGTCCATTCTGGGCCTGGGCAACAAAAAATTAGCTACCAGTTCTGCCGAAGTGGTGCGAACTGGCTGAATCCTACCACTGAATGTAACCATCTAACCATTGCAGTGCATCATCGTTTATATGAAAGAAATCAGATACTGGACTGGTATATGTCCTCAACTTAGAGCCATTCATGGTATGATCTACAGTGTGACGTGGGACCACACTGAGGGGAGGATAGTATGCCCCATTTATTAATCTATCGCTCAGCATGTTATTAATTAGTCAACAAAGATTTTTGCAAGGGATAATGTGGCATAGTTTGAATAACAGCCCATCCTTCCAAACTGTGTTGTATGCCACAGTTAGTTTTATGAACACACCTGTGGTTTTTAGGCCTTATTAGAATCCTGTTTCAGTGTAGCCTGTTAGGCTTAACACCTGGTCTCACAGCTCTGGTTTTGTCAGAAGCCAGCTTCTTCCATGGGCAGATGTTCATCTATTATGGGACCTATCCTGTTTATATTTAATCATTTCAGAGATTGTAACAGAAACTGAAAAGAGCAATTGGGTGGTAGCTTTCAATTCTGATTTTTAGAAGTGATATTATTTTAGCGTTTTTGAATTCTGTTAGGAGGCAGTCATTTTAAACTACATTTGAAAGGAACTTACCAATCCAATTCCATTTGCACCTACTGAAGTTTATCAGGAATTCTGGATGAATGCCATCAAAGCCTGGTGTTTTACCACATTTTAGGCAACCAATTTCCTTTGTAGAGAAGGGACAAGAGTACTCAGAATGCATTTGACCCAGCTGCCGAAAAGCACTTTCTTGATGGGAGTAGATTGTGCTTTCACCCTTGGAGCTTTGGAGAGAAATATGTCTCGAGAGACTATTTAGTTAAGAGTTACACTGGGCGTTTGTTGTGTGGGTTGTCTAACACCACCCAGTTTCCTTAATAGGCTCCCAGCTTTCCTGCTGGTTGGTGAAATTTAGTGATTCTGTTTATTGTTTCCACTTCTTACATCAAGCTGCATCCAAGTTGTGTTAGCGATCATCGGCAATCTCCAGATCATCACTCTGAAGGAAGGTCTGGTATAGTCTTTCAGTCTCTTCCTTCCATCCTAGAATATACTCTCCTAAATCCTCAAGGTATATGTCTTTTCACCAAGATGATTATTGCCTTCATGAATCTATGATAGTGCTGATTACTTGGTGGAATGTAGAGTTTTATCAAGATTTTCAGCAAATTTGGTCCAGCTGGCTTTTTGAAAGTTCCATCTGAGTCTAGGGGTAGAACAAATTAGGGGAATTTGGATTCCAGCTTCTAGTAAGCTAGGATGGTGTTGGCCATGCAGGAATATAATCTCTACTTTCCTGTTTATGGGGACTGGCTGCAAGTTTGGACCTTCTGTGATGAAGCACGAGTCTGGATTTGTTTTGCAGTTCTGTGCCGCCGATTTAAACTTGCCCTTGTGTTTAGTATTGAAAATCAATTGGACTTTATTAGTTACTGTTGTCATCAGTGGAATGGTATTTCTGATTAATGTGAGGGCTATTGAAGTTGCCTGCATAGATTGTTGGGTGTGGCTTGATTTTCAGCACATGCTGTTAGAGGTGGTTTATAGATGTTCACTATGTTCACCTAGTTTGGAAACTACTTCATATATAGTGATCATTTAGTGATCATCCATCTTGAATGCCACAACTGGTAGCCCTAACCTGTCAGGATCAACATATGAAGCTTTTCAAGGCCTGCAACTAAACATGATCATCCGTTTAAAGCTTGGCCCTCAGGCTGGTCTTAAATACCTAAGAACAGACATTAGTAATAAAACACCCATGCATTGTCAAAAAGTATACAGTATATTCTAAAACTGCTATAAACAAGATTAGCGAATATAATAAAACTGACAATATACCAGCAGGATGTGTTTTGACTCATGATCTTTATAAAGTCATGAAACACTTGCATACGTTGATACTGAGTTATGTATTCTTAAATAGTTATCCTTGAGAGCATCAGTGCTCTAATAATATGCAGCATTGCCCAGATGAGACTACATGCTTCAAGTGGGAATGAGTCCAGTAAACAGGCTGGATTGTAAATTTACGAGCTGCTTTGATACTGTCACATTTTAAACTGAGGACTGGAGTTTAAATTTTAGTCTTTTAAACCTCATACACATCTATAATATTTATATAACAAGATATATATAAATGAGACCTACTTTAGCTTGGCTAATGTTTGTGGGAATGTATTAGGTTGAATTTCTTAGCTACACCTTTTAGACTTCTATATCTGTCTCTTATGGAAAAGTTAGTGTCTCAAGATTAGCAAAGTCTACTTGCTAATAGATTTTGATCTTCTCACATCTTTCTATGACTTTATCGTGGTTCTTTTACGTTTTGCAAAATATGTGATGTACTGAGTATAGATTATACTATGGCTTACCAAAAGCTTGATAATCTGTTTTTGTTTTAGTCTCATTGAGCACAAAAATCTATGTGGATAAATATTTAGCTTTTTTACCTTGTTGAGTCATGCATTGTGTGTCTTGGTGCATAATCCCTAAATATATCTCCATCATATTTTTGACAGATAGAGTACATTGTGGACTGAATAGCAAATGTAATTATACACAGAACATGGTACCATACATGTATATATAAATTATACACATACTGTCTGCTTGATTATTCACTGCTTTAGAAAATTGACAAAACCAATTCTCATTGTTCCTTCTGTGTTCTCCTCTATTTTACTATAATAGTAGTCTTGTCATCATTTGTCTCCATGACCAAAAGATGACAAAATAGTGTTCATCTGAACCAAGCCAAATTCAACTGGAGTTTTATAAAACTGACTCACTATTAATCTTTCAAACAGCTAAATACATAGAGATAATGTATCAAATGTTATTTGTTAGCTATTGTCAGATGAAACTTCATCTCAAATGAAATATATATTTTGATTATCCTTTCTCTTTTTTCCCTCAGATATGACATGTTTTAAACCAAACAAACAACTTGTAAATAAACTAGATAAGTATCTTTACACTAGCCCTCTCTAATATTCAAGACACAATACTTACTTAGTGGCTTCACACTGAGGGCCCAGTTACCCTTTGAGATTCTCTTTAAAAGTTGTTTGCTGAGAAATTGGGTGGCTGATATCTCCAAATTTCTCCAGAGAAAAGAAAAAAAATCAGTTTCTCAGGAACAAAACTCAACTACTTAGTAATGATTAATATTCTGTTCCAAAGCCAATAGAGCAGATTCTCTTCTGTGTCTTTGCTTGGCATTTAATTGTAACATGTAAACAATAAAAGGTGCAAACTCTTCAAAGGATTATTGTAGAGTAAAAGAGGGGACATTCTCAGATGTACTTTGGTTTTGAAACTGAATTATTTTATTTATACATTCATTGAATATTGATCTTGACCAATTCCAGCTGAATGCCATTACCACCTTTGAAAGAATTCCTGAAACAGTTTCTGTTTTATAAAATTGAACAAGAATTGGTAAAGAAATTTCTCTGTTAATCACTACCTAAAGAAGCACAGTAACTTTTACATTCCCTTTTACTCCAATTAGTCAGTATGTGTGAAGCCAAGTAGAAATAAGCCAAACTTAGAATGGAGAGTTGAAAAAGCCTATTAAGTATTGAGAGAAGAAAAACAAAAAGAAAAGAAAAAATGCCAAAGAATCAAGAGAGAATAAAAATGAAAGACTAAAGACATATGAGGGGGTTAATGTATACTTGACAATAAAAGAAAGATAGATTAGGGCAGTCTTGAAGGCTTTAGCCAAACATTTGAACAGGTAGCGATACAGCATTGATTCAACTTCAAGCAGCAATAGTTACATAACCTTTATAGTTCATTGACTGGAATTTAACCCTATATTGAGGGCAAGAATTTTGCTAGCTATTAGTCCTTAATATATGTAGCTCATCATATATCCATCTATGGACATAGGCAGATATTTTTAATCTAGTGCTGCAAAATCTACATAAAGCACTAGATTGGGAAAAATGCATTTAGAACAATAGGAACTATTGTATTTTCTGTATTAAAATAAGACCCTTCCATAAACATTGCTAAGAGAGAGGAAGATAGTCAAAATTATGCCTTAAAATAATCAAGATATTCCTTATGAGTTAAAAACTTACCTTGACCTATTAGAGTCTTTTGGGAAAGTTAGCTAAATATATGGATTTTTAAAAGGTTAGCTAGCTATATTTAGTTAGCTAAATATATGGATTTTTCAGGAACTACTTGGACATTTGATGTTTGGAACATATTCGCCTTTTTCTCATAGTAAGTGAAATCACTCCAAAATATATTTATTTTTGTTGTCCTTTTTTAGCCTCTTGTTTAATACTGTTAGGATTGCAATTCTCCACACATTATAAATAAGATGGTTCCTTATTTTGAGAAATTCAAAACCTAGGATAGTTACAGTAATATGTTTCTCTTCTGAAACACAGACACTATACTGAATTTTGACAAGATTATTTTTAGCTAGATTTATCCCAGAAATTTCTGGCAAGCATAACTATTTAAATACTAAATATTTGGGCTGTATTTTTGTACTTTGAAGATATTGAGACTATGACTTTGATTTCAATAACATGTGTCTTATTTTAATAAGTAACCCAATACATACTGAGGCAAGATGCATCAGGAAGAACAGGTTTTTCATAAGTTTTTAAAGAGGTAAAATGAACATACTTTTAATGTATATATTTATTTATGTATTTATTGAAAGTCATCAGTCACTGCTTTTATTTAAAAATTGCGAAGGACTTTATAGATTAAAACAGCACCTTGGATTAAGGCCAGGAATGAACAGGGAGTTAGCAAATTGGCAAGATGTGCTCATATTGCCCAGTTCCATTTAGACTAAACACTACAGAATGAGAACACTATCTGAAGTTGATGAAATAAAACTCTGTAATCTGTAAGGAGAAAATAGCAGAAAAATGACAAAGGAGGCTGGTCAAGGATAAGAGAGGAAACGCTATACCCCAGAGCTTGAAGTTTGAAACCTCCAAGAGACACTTCTCTGATCACATCCACTACTGATCATCTGACTTTGTTTCCAAGGTAATGGATGGTGAGGATGTATCTATCTTAGGGCTGTTAGACGCTGCCAGAGTAGAAGAGCAACATGATACTGGTACACTTAAGGATATCTCAAGACAACTTCACTCAGGGAATCAGATGAGGGCAATATCTTGGAGTCAAGGAAGAAAATTAGCATTGACAGAGCATGACTGAATCATGGTTAACTGCACATGGGGATGTGGCCTTTGTCAATTTCAAGTAACCACACCTGAGGCACAGTGAAAAATATAAGATCATCTCTTACAAACCTATTAGTAGCAGACTTCTGAAAACATCACAAGACTGTTTTCAAAAGAGATGTGTCTTTTGCATGAGTCATCCAAATAAATACTATGAAACCAAATAGTTACTAAACATACTGCGCTAAGAGACGACTGACTGCTGTGGATGACTGTAAAGCATTTCAGGTTTCTCCTGCTGCTCTGCTCATCAAAATGAAAACAAAAGATTCCCTCAGCTTCCTCCCTGCTTTTATTTTAGAAACACTACAGGAAAAAGTTTCTGAAATTTGAAATATTTTGCGAGAGAGACAGTAATAATGTAAATAAATGTGATGGTTTTCTTCTGATACCTAGATTTTGATGGGTGAGTAGTTAGGTGCTATATAGGTGCTGATGAGTGAGCTTAGGTAGGTGCTATATAAGGCATGGGGATATTTCTAGTTTCACTATTTTCTTCTGTCTGTTTAGAAAAAGGCTTTTATAGATTCTTAGTTGACTTTTTTGCTTCATAAAAACACCAGTTATTTGATAGTTCATATTTCTAAGTCCTCATTTATAGCTACCTCCATGAGTCGAATGTTTATTTGACTGAATACAGCAAAATCGACTGTACAAATTTATTTTAGTATAAACAACACCTTAGGGTTTGTTTCAATCACAAGTCCAAAAGGTTGATGATGGAATTATCAAAATATAATGGTCAGTCTGCTTTTCCAGGTGGCTCTATTTATGTCTGTGCTGAATGCCTGTAATATAATAAAACATCACTTGTCCTGAAGTAGAGTAGTTTTTCCCCTCAGAATAAGATTTATTACACCTTTATGAATGCAGTCTTTGGTTCAGAATCCTATGCTGAATTTATGAGAAGAGACCACATTAAATATGCAATTTAGAGCATACTGTATATTTACATGTTTTCACCATTGAAATATACTATACAGGTAGTTCTCTACTTATGAGGACAATTGCCCCAAATTTCCATTCTAAGCAAGACAGTTGTTAAGTGAATTTTATCTCATTTTACGATCTTTCTTGCCATAATTGTTAAGTTAGCAGCACAGTTGTTAAATAAATCTGGCTTCCACATTGACTTATTTGTCAAACAGGCCATTCTGAAGGTTCCAAAAATTATTAAAACTGAACTCCTGAAAATAAGAGAAAGACAAATGTAGGCATTTCCCTATCTCTCCCTACCACACATAAATTGAGAAGATTAAAGAATCATTTTTGAGTCAATGAACGGAGCTCTTCCATGTCGCAATGTTTGACTGACTAAAGTTTTCATCTTCCAGGAGCCTTTGGACTATGATACAAATGTCCTGGCTCAGCCTTCTCTGGGTACAAGATATAATTCTGACACAATCACAGCTGTTATGTCGCCTCCCGTCTGCCTCCCTGTAATGTAATAGTATAATCTCTCCCCCCCTTTTTCATTTTAATGCTGACAGGCCACTATAAATCATAATTTACTTAAGCATATTAGCTTTAACTGTGATGTGCTATCAATGCTTTATATGATTTATTTACAGATAGCAGTCATTTCCATTTACATATAACTTAACTTTTTTGAATTACTATCCCTATAAAGCTAGATTCACTTCCATTATTGCTGTCCTATTGTGCCATAAGGGGGAAAATGTATAGTGTGGATGAAAAAAATGCTGATATCACAGAAAGGGGAATTGTACAAAAATGTCTTGGTGAGCTCCAGATCTAGATTCAAGACAGAGCAGGAGATCTATCAGCTACTTTTACTACATTGTAGTCATGTATTTAGATAAGCTTAACATATTGATTTCAGTGGATTTTAAAAAGTATTATTATCCTCTGCCTGAAACCATTGAATGAAATCAAACATTGAATAAGGGTTAATTGCACTTCCAGAGTTCTCAGATTTTATCCTTCTGATGTTTTGTCTCCCTTCTGCCCAAGTGCAGATACAGATCTGTATTTTTTTAGATCATCTTTGCAATATATTACAATATGTTTAATATGAGAAAAATCCTGTATAACATGCCAACATGCAAAAGGATTCATTTTTTGGACTTAGTTTAATGTAAACTTTCCCAGAGCTTTAAAAGTAATACAATTCAGTTTTAAGGAAAAACAAATTTATCAAGAAACTTATGAACACTTCAAACAGAAAGCATTTCAATCTAACCCCCCAAATCCCCTCACCCTCAAATTGAAGATCCAATTGTTATATGTGCATAAACATATATCTCACTTGAAAATAGTTCCACAGCAAAAGTATATTGAATACAACAAAGCCAATATTTGACAGCTTATGCTAAAATTTTTGTTTCAATTATCATAAATCATTTTCAGCTTTGAATGCCAATTACACATAATAGTTTTTTCAAGAAAATCTACAGGCATCATTTTTATTTTCATGCTGCTATAGATCTGTTGGAATTAAGTGAGATAATAGGATAGAATCCAATGTCAATTCAAGCCTTAAACTTTGGTTCAGATGAGTGAAATCTGGTTGTGCAAAATAATGCCCTTCTCCATTTTTTTTGTTAATTGCTTCTTCCATTGGCAGGAAGATGCCATTGGATTCAGCAGGCACACTAAAAACTAGGTGAAAGTTCTGGAAAACCTTATTTGCTAGAATAATTAGTAATAGCAAACAAAACATTTATTAAAATTATACTTTCATCTTGTAGATTTGATACAGTGCATCAGAAAGACTGTGTGTCTGATTTGCAGCTCTTCATATTTCATTTTAAAATGTTTTAGAGAAGGCAGAATTGCAAATATAGTGCCTGTTTGCAACCCTTTAAAGCAGCAAGTGCCCTCCCAGGAATTTAAAATGGCAATTGCCATTCAAGGAAAAGATGTGGCTAATTTAAAGACGGGATAAGTTCATGCTCTTCTATATTCCAAAACAACTTTTCTAAATTATTTCCAAAATGCTGTAGAATGGTAAGTTACTATTTATTGGTTACAGACTAGTTCTGTTAAGACATTGGCTGTGTTGTCTTTTTCCCTATCTTGTATTGAACTGTGAGCGGCAACTTGAATGATGTATTTAATTTCTTAGTTCCCTGCTTTTATTTTATTTTATTTTCACCATAGACTCCCAGTGTGTTAATTTGCTGTTTCCACTAGTGTGCAAAAAAATTCTGGAGAGTTTACTGTCACAGTTCATGGTAGATCAGTTTATTCATGAAGACTATATCCCAGAATATTCTCCATTAAGAAGCCAAAGCAGATTTAATTTAGTAAATATTCATCCTGGCATTATTACTTTTTAGAAAAGAAGGCATTCTAATTATGCTGCAAAATATAAATGCTGTGGTAGCTGAAATCAAATGTTTCCATGTTGGTGATCATAATCTGCCTTTAATAGATGAGTTCAGCTAAATGTGTAGAGTTGAGGAGTGAGCTAACTTCAGATTGATTCTCTTTTGGCTAAGCATAGAACCTTTCAGGATAACTGCATTTAGAAACCACCATATTTCCTGATCTAGCACTCTTCATCTATTGTATAGAGGTTATTGACTAACTTGTGATACTTCACAAACTCCTAGAAAGTATTTTTGCCTTTTCTTGTTTTTAAGAATTGAAGAACTTTTTAACTAGATAAACATACAAAGTATTTAAAATCAAAATTCAACATGACGTTTGGCAAGGAAGTGCAAAGAGAAGAAAATGGCATTAATTTTGGAGCTGCACATAAAATGGAGGACAATTGAGCATATTTCTTATCAGGAAAAGAATCCATTCATAGGTAGATCTGTTCAGACTTTAAGCCTGGGACAGGCATTTCCTTGAAAGCATATAGGTGAGGTACCATTAGAGTAGGTTGAAGCAAGCAGACAACTGTGCTATAAGTAGGCTCTTTTTTCTTCTTGATCACTGGTATTTCTTCTTGGGATCTTCTTTCTTCTGCTCCATTTTTTTGAAACATAAATCCTTTGCATTCTCCATTCTTTCCATGCATTACACTTCCACAAAAGAATCAAGACAGCTGTTGCCAGTTACCTAAATGTATATTGTCCATTATAGGTACTAAGAACCTATTCCAGAACATGACTAGAAATAGCAGAGGAAAAATATATTACCAAAATCGTTCTTTGATATGGTAACAGAATTCAATCTTCAGGATATGTGGAGAGAGACACACAGGTTAGATAAACAATATACATTCTATTCATATCCGCATCAATCTTGGTCTAGGATTGATATGGCCTGGGCAACAACAGAAGTATTAAACGGGATAGAGGAAATTGAAATAGGGCTTAATGAT
>NW_015386356.1:1418112-1423359 GCF_001527695.2 Protobothrops mucrosquamatus
ATGGATTCTAGAAATACATATTTCAAGCAGCTGGAAAAAGTTTGTCCCTGTGTCCTTGACAGATACTAAGATATCAGAAAAAAGGTCTGCTGTATCCTAGAGTAGTTTGCTTCCTTGCGAGAGATTTTGAAATTAATCCAAAAATGGCATGAAATTAGGCTGACAGCCATGTGTAAATTGGATAGTAACTATGTTAACTGTAAAAGGAATCAAAGGATAACATTATAATTTCCCAGGTAAAATGTAAGATTTGTCAGTGCTTCTAAGGGTAAGAAAACTCTGCTCAGAACTTCTTCAAAAACATTGACATATTATTTGAACATTTGCTTCCTTAAAAAAAATAATTCAGATGTTGTGAAATAACATATTAATCCATTGTTGCAGAAGAGGTCTAAATTTCTTATTCTACAACCTCTTTCAGTATTGTATGATAATTCTTGGAGTCAGTTCCTTTGCTTAAAACCTAATGTCTTGATAGATTTCAAATATTAAAGATAAATAGTTGCCAAGAAGAACATATCCATCCTGGATCCATTCAGTACAAAGTCATATTAAAAATCTTGTTGATTACAATTCCACATTTTATGATTTAATTATAAAATATTAATTCCACCTCCTTTGTAGAGATAATCCCATCAAATCCAAATACCATTTCTATCAGTATTATGCTTATTTACTAGAAGAGGAATGAACTAGCTCTTGAGTATGTACATGGAGACAAAACAGGAACTCTAAGAATTCTCAGAAAGGATAATGTTTATTATGTCCAAAATCCCATGCTACTTCCAGTTAAATTAGAACAATGTGTTCCATATGGAGCCAACTTAATAAGCATCCAAGTTTTTACATGTAACTATCTCCACTTTCATTCTTTGCTTTCTCATGATATATCATAATGTCTCTCAGATCAGGACATAGAAGATTAGTCAATATATTATCTTCCAAAATGATATTTTTAAAAACATAAAACTGATGTCATATACTTTCTTTTGAAATTGTTTCCAACTTTTTTTTAATGTTAAGGATTTTTTTCTAACAGGTTTAATTTTCTTTTAAAATAGAAGCTTAGGGGGGAAAGTATGCCTTTGCAACAAATTTAAGATGTTTCTGGATAACATTACCTGCACACTGACAAAAAACTTAGTTCTATAATTGAGGGGATTTATGTAGAACTTTTAGTGGAACAATTGTTACTTAGTTGTTGAGCAAGATATTTCCTGATTCAAATACTTTGAATAGTTCCATCAGAATAATTAGAACTTAATTTATTCCATCTTAGTTAATCATGACTGACTTAAATCCCATTGAATTAGTGGGACTTTTCTAAATCTGAGTCTGGATCCAATCCAATACTTTCTCATTATGAACATGTAATGTTTTCCCAGAATGATTAACTATTGTATAAATCCCCATTCCAGAACATCTTCATTTACAATTGTAACTATTTTAAGAATTCCCTTTAGTCTTAATATGCAGTATATTTCACAGAATACTTGAAACCATGTATTCCTGCAGCTTATTAAGGAAAACATTGGAAATACCTAAATAGCTGCACCATAACCTACAGCTTGGATAGGAAATTATGGGCAGCATGTAGTGTCCAGCATCCAATTTGTGCCCCATTCTCCACATAGTGAAATTATACTGGTGAAAATGAATGGAAAAGAAACTATTTTCAACAACCCAATTTTTATATTTTTGGTAAAATTAATAGCACAGGGGAGTTTCTAAAAAGCAAATTTATTCCATTTTCCATATCCCCAATTATGAATGGAGAGTAGTAGTTCTTTGGGTGCTGAAAAAAGGATTAATTTGGGGCTGTTTTTGCATTTTGAGAGACAGCTAAAGGTAGGAATGAAGAGTGTTGCCTTCCCATTCTTAAACTTTTTTAGCACATGAACAAATGTCTTGCCATTGGCCTGTGATATCATTGTGGTGTCCTATATATTGGCCAGGTCAGGTTTCTGCTCAAACATAGCCAACTTCTAGCCACATCTTTCTCTGCATTTTTAGTTTGAAAAATATGAAGTATATGATCCATCTCTCCAACACAGGAAGTGATACTTGTATTTTGTTTTTTGTTTAAAATCTGTTCTGTCATGTACAGTAGGCTCCATCCATTATAGAATGATCTATACGTTTGCTCGCTTCCATTCCCTGAGAAATCGGGAAAATCCACAGTAACTGACAATGGTGTTAACAAAAGGAGAAAGAGGAAAAAAGAAAGAATATAATTCATTTTATAGACTAGAACAGGGGTCTTCAAACTTGGCCCTTTTATGACTTGTGGACTTCCACTCCCAGAATTCCTCAGCCAGGCACGCTGGCTGAGGAATTCTGGGAGTGGAAGTCCACAAGTCATAAAAGGGCCAAGTTTGAAGACCCCTGGACTAGAAGCTAAGCTCTTTCATTGTTGGGCAGTTTTTTTAAAAACTGGCAATAGAGACATGGATACTAGACACTTTACACTAATAAGTTATGAATAATCATTCCAAAATCACATCAGAAAAGAATATTGCATGCTGTTGTTTATTATTTACAATATTATCTGACAAGAAATAGTTGTTCCCAAACCAAAACAGTATATTTGAAAAAGTAGTAAACATATGGTAAATAAATAGTCAATTCCCACAGAACAGTATTTCTAATTATGTTGTTAATTTGGGGATTGTTTTATTTATTTTTTATCATTTTATGTATTTATTTATTAAAATTATATGCTGTTCATCTCTGTATTCAAAGAGACTCTGGGCAGCTTATTGCATTGACTTGAATAATAGACTGAATAAAATCATTTCTACTTTAACTACTTTATCTTTAAAATCTTCAATACAAACATTCTGTATATGTATGTAGTTGCATATTTTTTTCTAGTTCAATATTAACAATTCAATATATATATATTTCCATTTCTTATCTATGCAAGACAGTGAATGGAACAAATGAGAAAAGTGCTCTGGTTTTGTTTTTTTTAGCTATTCAGCCAACCAGATTATCACTAATGTTTTATTTCCCTGTTTCTCTAAGCTTTAAATACAGAATTTTGACTTAAAAACTCAAACTCAAAATGTGTATAAAATGCACATTTAATATTAATATGAATTAATAGTTCCATATTTCCAGGTGGAATTTATAAAAACATGTGCATTTAAAATTTAAATGTAATTTTAAAATTATAATGCCAATTTTCATTTTTTTGAAAAACAAAATTACATGTTGATACAGAAACAAAATAAAATAGCTTCATGGATAAATTCATATGAAACCAATCCGAGCTAGAAATTAGTGGCTCAATTCGCAGTGGAATCTCTTTTTTCAACCACACTGGAAAGTCTGTCATTCTCAGAAAGCAGTGCAATTTGTTCTGTCAAGTAAGGGTTATTTCCGCCTTTGCTGTGGGTTTTTTTGGTTTGTTTGTTTTTTTGGCAAACCAGTCCAACTTGTTTTTTTTTAAAAAAAACCTCTTCTCAATGGAAGCAGTGCCTAAATGATTTGCTTGTGCAGTGCCTAAATGATATACGTGTGCAGTCCTGTTGAGCCTTTTTGTTGAATCCATTAAGAATTATGTATTCCCAGTGGGGTTTTTTTAGAATAGGGTTATAATTGATAAATATCAGGGTCCAGAAGTGGATGTCACCACCTCTTTCTACCTACAAGAGTTTGACTTTCATCATAATAGATTTAATTTAATTTTTTACTCAGTGTTCAAATCTGTAAAAANCTCCTCTGCTCCAGTCCGCCTGCTGATTGGCGCCCGAACGGCAGCATGTTGGCCAGCGTCCTCTTCTCCGCCTTCAGCTTTTGCTCTGAGAAGCCGCGCGCGTTTGGCTTTGAGGGCGCCGGCGTGAGAGCCTCTGGATTCTCTGCCGCTTCTTGCTCGGGCAGGGTCGCCTAGGAAACGGGCCAGGGGCGCGCCGACCTAGCCTCCCTATGGCCGCGGTTGTGAGCCAGGCAGGGGCAGAGAGCTGCGAGTGCGAGCGCGCCCCCCCAGATGTTGTGCCCGGTGCGGCCGGCCCGGAAAAAGGTGCCGGAACGCGGTTCCGCCGCGTTCCGGCTGAAAAAAAGCCCTGGAAGGAAGGTTTACTTTTTTTTTTATATAAGAAATGTTATTTATTTTTTCAATCATAAAAAACAATCATAATTAAGCACAATAACCAATCAGTAACCCCCCACCCCCCCCGGACTTCCCAAACCTAATCCCAGGATAATATTCATATGAAAGTAAACAAATGCTAATATCTCTAACTCTACAAAATATCTTAATCTGCAAGAAAAGATAGTAGAAATAAACAAACTTAAAAAATTTTTAAAAACCTAACATATTCTACCACTTTATGTTTCTTTTGAATATAAACAATCCATCTTCCCCATATTGATAAAAATTGTTCATTCAAGTGGTTCTTCAAATAAGCCGAAATCTTTGCCATTTCAGCAAGATACGAAACTTTCAGTCTCCAGTCTCCCATCATAGGCAGAATTGGGCTCTTCCAGTTTTGGGCTATTAGCAATCTAGCAGCAGATAAACAATAAAGCATCAAATTTGTTTCTTTTGCATCTAAACCTTGCACAATACCTAAAAGAAACAACTGTGGAAGGAAAATAATCCTTTTTTTAAAAATCGGCTGTAAGTTCCACCATAATTGTACCCAAAAAGCCTTAATAATCTTACAAGTCCACCACATATGAAAAAAAGTTGCATCTGGATGACCACACCTCCAGCACTTGGATTCATAATTCGGATAAATACGAGACATAGTTGAAGGATCCAAGTGCCATCTGTGAAACATCTTATAAAAATTTTCACGTAAATTTTGTGCTTGTGTAAATTTCACATTTCTCACCCAGATCAGCTCCCAAGTGTCCATAGGTATTGTTTCTCCTATATTTTGAGCCCATTTAATCATACAGTCTTTAACTAATTCAGTTTCTGAGTCCAATTCTAATAAAAGGTTTACTTTTAATGCAAAAATTCAGATATACTCTGCTTTCAAATAAGAATCTTATTTGTAGGCTATCAAGGCAGCAAAGTTCTGAGCCATTTTCTTTCAAAAGGAAACAAGGGAAGACTGTCTTTATCTGTATTGTTTTGGAAATTGCTACTAAGAGTTCTGATCAGCATGAGGAAAGTACTTTGACATAATTCTTAGGAAGTCAGATCTACTCAGAACAACTTCCTGACACTTAAGAAAACATTTATTGACAAGGGGTTTGTCCGATACACTTTCAGAAGGAACATCATTTTTGTGG
>NW_015386356.1:1426651-1438656 GCF_001527695.2 Protobothrops mucrosquamatus
GGTCCCTGGAGGTCGAGTAGAGCCCTGAGGATCGGAGCATCCACAAGCTAATAAGCAGCGTGTGCGTGCTCCCAAAACCCGATGTGGTCCTCTGCTCCCGCCATATCTGCCCCTCCCACTGATCGTACCTATCACACCACCCTCCGCCAGCTCCCCAGTCTCCTCCCTTACCCCGCGCCCCCCAGACAGGACCGGCCTTAGTTAATTCCACCTCCTTTGTAGAGATAATCCCATCAAATCCAAATACCATTTCTATCAGTATTATGCTTATTTACTAGAAGAGGAATGAACTAGCTCTTGAGTATGTACATGGAGACAAAACAGGAACTCTAAGAATTCTCAGAAAGGATAATGTTTATTATGTCCAAAATCCCATGCTACTTCCAGTTAAATTAGAACAATGTGTTCCATATGGAGCCAACTTAATAAGCATCCAAGTTTTTACATGTAACTATCTCCACTTTCATTCTTTGCTTTCTCATGATATATCATAATGTCTCTCAGATCAGGACATAGAAGATTAGTCAATATATTATCTTCCAAAATGATATTTTTAAAAACATAAAACTGATGTCATATACTTTCTTTTGAAATTGTTTCCAACTTTTTTTAATGTTAAGGATATTTTTCTAACAGGTTTAATTTTCTTTTAAAATAGAAGCTTAGGGGAAAAAGTATGCCTTTGCAACAAATTTAAGATGTTTCTGGATAACATTACCTGCACACTGACAAAAAACTTAGTTCTATAATTGAGGGGATTTATGTAGAACTTTTAGTGGAACAATTGTTACTTAGTTGTTGAGCAAGATATTTCCTGATTCTGGGTTTTGTCTTGAGTTGTATCTTTCAGCTCTTTACACGTATGGAACTAAATTCAAATACTTTGACTAGTTCCATCAGAATAATTAGAACTTAATTTATTCCATCTTAGTTAATCATGACTGACTTAAATCCCATTGAATTAGTGGGACTTTTCTAAATCTGAGTCTGGATCCAATCCAATACTTTCTCATTATGAACATGTAATGTTTTCCCAGAATGATTAACTATTGTATAAATCCCCATTCCAGAACATCTTCATTTACAATTGTAACTATTTTAAGAATTCCCTTTAGTCTTAATATGCAGTATATTTCACAGAATACTTGAAACCATGTATTCCTGCAGCTGATTAAGGAAAACATTGGAAATACCTAAATAGCTGCACCATAACCTACAGCTTGGATAGGAAATTATGGGCAGCATGTAGTGTCCAGCATCCAATTTGTGCCCCATTCGCCACATAGTGAAATTATACTGGTGAAAATGAATGGAAAAGAAACTATTTTCAACAACTCAATTTTTATATTTTTGGTAAAATTAATAGCACAGGGGAGTTTCTAAAAAGCAAATTTCTTCCATTTTCCATATCCCCAATTATGAATGGAGAGTAGTAGTTCTTTGGGTGCTGAAAAAAGGATTAATTTGGGGCTGTTTTTGCATTTTGAGAGACAGCTAAAGGTAGGAATGAAGAGTGTTGCCTTCCCATTCTTAAACTTTTTTAGCACATGAACAAATGTCTTGCCATTGGCCTGTGATATCATTGTGGTGTCCTATGATTGGCCAGGTCAGGTTTCTGCTCAAACATAGCCAACTTCTAGCCACATCTTTCTCTGCATTTTTAGTTTGAAAAATATGAAGTATATGATCCATCTCTCCAACACAGGAAGTGATACTTGTATTTTGTTTTTTGTTTAAAATCTGTTCTGTCATGTAGGCTCCATCCATTATAGAATGATCTATACGTTTGCTCGCTTCCATTCCCTGAGAAATCGGGAAAATCCACAGTAATTGACAATGGTGTTAACAAAAGGAGAAAGAGGAAAAAAGAAAGAATATAATTCATTTTATAGACTAGAACAGGGGTCTTCAAACTTGGCCCTTTTATGACTTGTGGACTTCCACTCCCAGAATTCCTCAGCCAGGCATGCTGGCTGAGGAATTCTGGGAGTTGAAGTCCACAAGTCATAAAAGGGCCAAGTTTGAAGACCCCTGGACTAGAAGCTAAGCTCTTTCATTGTTGGGCAGTTTTTTAAAAAACTGGCAATAGATACATGGATACTACACACTTTACACTAATAAGTTATGAATAATCATTCCAAAATCACATCAGAAAATAATATTGCATGTTATTGTTTATTATTTACAATATTATCTGACAAGAAATAGTTGTTCCCAAACCAAAACAGTATATTTGAAAACGTAGTAAGCATATGGTAAATAAATAGTCAATTCCCACAGAACAGTATTTCTAATTATGTTGTTAATTTGCAGATTGTTTTATTTATTTTTTATCATTTTATGTATTTATTTATTTATTAAAATTATACGTTGTTCATCCCTGTATTCAAAGAGACTCTGGGCAGCTTATTCCATTGGCTTGAATAATAGACTGAATAAAATCATTTCTACTTTAACTACTTTATCTTTAAAATCTTCAATACAAACATTCTGTATATGTATGTAGTTGCATATTTTTTTCTAGTTCAATATTAACAATTCAATATATATATATTTCCATTTCTTATCTATGCAAGACAGTGAATGGAACAAATGAGAAAAGTGCTTTGGTTTTGTTTTTTTAGCTATTCAGCCAGCCAGATTATCACTAATGTTTTGTTTCCCTGTTTCTCTAAGCTTTAAATACAGAATTTTGACTTAAAAACTCAAACTCAAAATGTGTATAAAATGCATATTTAATATTAATATGAATTAATAGTTCCATATTTCCAGGTGGAATTTATAAAAACATGTGCATTTAAAATTTAAATGTAATTTTAAAATTATAATGCCAATTTTCATTTTTTTGAAAAACAAAATTACATGTTGATACAGAAACAAAATAAAATAGCTTCATGGATAAATTCATATGAAACCAATCCGAGCTAGAAATTAGTGGCTCAATTCGCAGTGGAATCTCTTTTTTCAACCACACTGGAAAGTCTGTCATTCTCAGAAAGCAGTGCAATTTGTTCTGTCAAGTAAGGGTTATTTCCGCCTTTGCTGTGGGTTTTTTTGGTTTGTTTGTTTTTTTGGCAAACCAGTCCAACTTGTTTTTTTTAAAAAAAACCTCTTCTCAATGGAAGCAGTGCCTAAATGATTTGCTTGTGCAGTGCCTAAATGATATACTTGTGCAGTCCTGTTGAGCCTTTTTGTTGAATCCATTAAGAATTATGTATTCCCAGTGGGGTTTTTTTAGAATAGGGTTATAATTGATAAATATCAGGGTCCAGAAGTGGATGTCACCACCTCTTTCTACCTACAAGAGTTTGACTTTCATCATAATAGATTTAATTTAATTTTTTACTCAGTGTTCAAATCTGTAAAAATACAAAAATATTCAGCATCCAAAATGACACTTTTCTGTAACTTAAGAAAGCCAACTTCAGTCAACCATGCACTAGTGTAGTCCACAATAGATTACTGCAATACTCTCTGTTTGCAGCTGCTTTAGAAGATAATCGGAAACTTCAGATAGTGCAGAATGCCACTGTCGATATCATGCTGGGAGTAAAGCAGCTGGGTTTTATGAGACTGTACTACATCAACTCGATTAATTATTGATGTATTTCTCAATTCACTAAATGTTCTTAGCACATAAAACCAGAGGTGGGATTCAGCCGGTTCACACCACTTTGGCAGAACTGGTAGCTAATTTTTTGTTGCCCAGGGCCAGAATAGACTTCTGGAAGCGGCATCCACACAGAGAACCGGTTGTTTACATACTTGAATCCCACTACTGCAAAACCTTCATCATTTTTGGATCATGGACTGCCCCAATGAGGGTGAGGAGAGCCTTTGGATTTCTTTTGTTTGAGAACTTTGAAACTGGCTAGCAGCACAGCATGCTTATACAATAACCTGCCATCCTGAATCTGCATTGTTTTATCTGATGAAGCTGTTAAGAAAACACTAAAATCTTTCCCTTAATTGTTTTTATGACTGTTTTATAACATTTAGCTATAAATGAAACTCAGTCTAATGATGTTATATTTTAGATGCTGATATTTGTTGGGTTTATTAAAATTTCATCAAAATACATTTTATAGTATGTGATTTTATTGCTACTGTATAAGCCTTTCTAGGAGACTTTCTACCCTTAGGTTAGCCTATTATATTTTAAATACAAGAAACGGTTTTTTCAAAATCTTTGAAAATACTTATGAAACTACTCATTTCAAGTATACTCACACCTAATATTCATTTTCTATGGTTTTCATAATTTCACTGCAGATACTTCTAGGACATAAGTAACAGACGTGCAAGTATTTGAAAGTTTTGTGATAATCTGTAACTACACACCATATAATTCATGACTACCATTAAGATATTATAAGAAGTTTGAAGATTTTATGAACATCTGGTTTGGGAAGCCGTAATCAGTTCAAAATTACTATGAAAATCATTGCATCTACATGGAGGGAATTGTGTAATGGGGGGCCCAGGGCTCTGTTCTGGGCCCAGGGCTCTTCAATATCTTCATCAACAATTTGGATGAGGGGATAGATGGGGAACTCATCAAATTTGCAGATGACACCAAGCTGCCAGAAATAGCCAACACTCCAGAAGATAGGCTTAAGATACTGGAGGATCTTGACAGACTTGAACATTGGATGCTATCTAACAAAATGAAATTCAGTGGTGAAAAAAGTAAGGTTCCACATTTAGGCAAGAAAAACCAAATGCACAGGTATAATATAGATGGTACCTTGCTCAATAGTAGCAAATGTGAGAGGGATCTCGGAGTCCTAGTGGACAATCACTTAAATATGAGCCAGCAGTGTGCCGCAGCTGCCAAAAAAGCTAACATAGTGCTAGGCTGCATTAACAGAGGGATAGAATCAAGATCACGTGAAGTGTTAATACCACTTTACAATGCCTTAGTAAGGCCACACTTGGAATACTGTATCCAGTTTTGGTCACCACGATGTAAAAAAGATATTGAGACTCTAGAAAGAGTACAGAGAAGAGCAACAAAGATGATTAGGGGACTGGAGGATAAAACATATAAGGAACGGTTGCTGGAATTGGGTATGTCTAGTTTAATGAAGAGAAGGACGAGGGGTGACATGATAGCAGTCTTCCAGTATCTCAGGGGCTGCCACAAAGAAGAGGGAGTCAAGCTCTTCTGCAAAGCACCTGAAGGCAGGACAGGAAGCAACAGATGGAACCTAACCAAAGAGAGAAGCAACCTAGAACTAAGGAGAAATTTTCTGACAGTTAGAACAATTAATCAGTAGAACAACCTGCCTCCAGAAGCGGTGAATGCTCCAACACTGGAAGTTTTTAAGAAGAGACTGGACAGCCATTTGTCTGAAATGGTATAGGATTTCCTGCCTGAGCAGGGGGTTGGACTAGATGACCTCCAAGGTCCCTTCCAACTTTATTATTATTATTAAATTCAAATACAATATTAAATACACAGATTCATTAATGAAAAAATATGATTTCTACAAAAGATATTCATGGGGATAATCGGTAAATAAAAATATTTGTACCATTCATTTACCATACGTCAGTAATCTCATTTCTATTTATACCATTTCCCCTGATGATGATATACATCTCATTTGAAATGGGGAGTCAGACTTGTTGCAGTTTCATGCAAAAGATGCCAGCTAATGCTACTATACACTAAGAAAAGATGAGTTCTTGAAAACAGCAAGAATCTGTACAACACTTGGGGCCTTGCTGTGCTGTAATCATATTTCAAAAGAATTTATGTGCAGCACACATATCTCTAAGTTAAAACTGTGAAGTGAAGTTGGTTTGTACCAGTCTGTACCAAAAAAGGATCCACTTTGTAAACTTTAGCAACAATTAATAATTATAATGAAAATATTACATAAGCAATGGTACATTGTGTGTGCTATTTGATTCAATAAACTCAGATAATGTCATCATATGGACCACAACATAAGGCAGGCATGTCAAACTTGTGTCGTCACGTCACGTGGCGGGCCGGCAGTTTGACACCCCTGACATAAGGCATCTTCCACATTGTTAGTAATGTTCCAAATTAAGGTACAATTTTGAGTATGTAGCTACCATTTTCAAGGAGAACATAAGGAATCACTTTGAAGTACTTTATGTATTTTAAGTACTGGAAATCAAAGGAATTATGCAATAAGGGTAAATAAATGATCAAGGATGAATATGAAAAGAGATTATCAGAGATCAAGAAACAGAAGAATATCTTGTCAGAACAACTGTGAAAATTAATAAGAGAAACTAAAGGCAAGATTGATAAAGATCTTAAGAAGAAACTTAACAAAAAAAGTTCAGAGAGCTGTTAAAAGAGATAAGTAGTATTATAATAACATTTTTAAAGACATTTAAGAAAGAAAGTTTTTTAAAAGATCTAAACTCAGGATGTTCTAACCTCAAATTGATATACAAAAGTAGTAATGCACAAATAGTAAATTATTCAAAGAAGGTCAAGCAAAGATTGAATCTGTATGCAGAAACTGTTTACAATAGATATGTCAACATCCATAATATCCTTTAAGATATTGTTTGCTTATAAGAAGCTCTAATACTGAAAGATGGAGCTGGATCAGCACTCCAGTCATTTCCAAGTTAGAAGGGTACAGAAATAGATAGGATGTCTCTATATAATAAGGCAAGCAACAAAAGAAGAATCAGTAATGGTTTTTATCAAGCCATCACAGCAAATCTAGAGAATAATACAATGGCCAATAAAGTGGAAAAGGTCAATCTATATTCTAATACCAAAGAAAAGAGATGTAACAGACTGTGCAAACAATTGTATAATATTCTTAATTTCCTAGGTTAACAAAGTTATATTTGGGATCATCCAAACGAAGCTGTACATGGAAATGCCAGATGTTCAAGCTGACTTTAGAGAAGGCTGAAGAAGATGAGATATTATTGCTGATGCATAGTGGATAATTGGGAAAGCCAAAGAATGCCACAAAGAAGCTTATGCTTCATTGATTATAGAATTCCAGAATATTTAATGGTCCTTATGCAAAAACTTTATACAGATCAAGGAAGCCATAGAATGGGCAGAATATGGTAAAATAAATTGGCCCCAGTTGGCAAAGGGGTGGGACTAGGCTGTATCCTTTCCCCGTACTCAACACACACACACACACACGTATGTATGTATGTATGTATATAAATATTGAGGAAATTGGATTAGAAGAATATGAAGAGAGGTTAAAATTTAGAGAAAGAAATATGAATATCCTCTCCTACATTGCTGACACTTCTCTGATAGCTCACACTAATTTGAACAGCTGTATTGCACTATGACAGAACAGTCCTTGATCTGTGTCTACTGTCAGTCTTATAGTCTTCTTACTGAAGTCAGCAGATTGATCAAACTTAAAACTATACTGTTTTTAATTACTAAATGCTTGTGCAGTTTCATCTAAATTGCTAATTAATATGTTAACTACAGAAGACTGTTTTTGTGAGACAAAAACCTAAGAATGAAAGTTGTCTTAAGTTTCTATATGACAGGCAGGGTATAAAGCAAACAGATATATACATATCTATAATCCTTCTGAGGTGGCAAAACTGCTAACAGTTCATCTAGCATTTTGGAGGAGTGTTGGAAGTTATCATTTAGCAACATCATCAGTTCCCCAAGTTTCCTAATGCTATTTTAAATATCTATCAATTTAAATTTAACAATTGCCAGCCATGTAAAGGAAAGCATTTGTTCTAACTGCTTCTAATCATGTGAGATTTCACTGTCTGCCAAGTTTAATTTTTTTTTGTCCTGTTTACTTTGGCTATTTATAGAGGGAGGAATAGCAGCTATTTTGCTTTATATAGTGACCAAGCTTGTAGGACTATATTAGGTATAAACTAGAAGCAATGTAAAAGATGGGTAAACACAGAGGAGAAACAAAGTCTCTAACAACTTAATAGTGGTCTTTTTTCCTTTGATAGAATAAACATGCCAGCTTTGTCAAAACACCCATTGGACTGATATAAAAATTGTTCATCAGGTAGCACTTACAAACATTTCAGGGCCCAGTTCACACAAATATCCAAGGACAAATTGCCCTGACATGTTATGCCATTCTAATAATAATGCATGAAACAGTTTGTCACTTTTACTTGCACATGGGGAAGGTTAATTCCATCTCTAGGGCAAAAATATATATGTAAACATTGCAGGCACACCATTGAGACCATAGTGTTACTGCTTTTAAATTATTTTGTGTGTTCTCAAATAGCACATAAGGCTGCTTCACACTGGTGTAAACTCCTCCTACAGAAGTTACTAAATGGGTGAATTGAAAGTAGATTCTGAGACTCTGAGAACAACACACAGCACAATATATACATAGTTTATTTGCTTACAGATCAGAGACAGAGGTTGACATGCTTGAATTTCATTTAAAACAGTATATTAGCTAGCCTGATTCTTGTATCAGAGATGTGGTACTTCTATATACTGTGAGAGATGATTCTAAAGTGAAATTTGACTTGGGATCTGGGCAGTCTTTACAAGGAAGGAGATATAATAGTAAATTTTAACTTTTCAGAACTGTAATATTCCACCACTAAGCTGTCTAGAGTGAAATAGAATTCTGAGAATGTTGTGGTGGATAGTGACACACCCATGCAACAGTTTATATGTCTATAAAGTCAGAATTGGATCCTATCCCAGTTTCACTTTGCCAGCTAAGTGTTTCCTGTTTCTGTTGCTTGACAGTATTTGGAATAAACAACCCATCTTTTATTCTCATAAACTTTCTCTTGGTAACCACTTGGCACATGTTAGCTTTGCAGGTTGAGTAGTATTTAATCACCAAGGTACCTAGTCCAAGCTCTGTGGCATCTACCAGTTTGTCAGGTAACAAAACCAAAACATAGTACTGAGAATGACTTTTCTGTTTAACACTGGAGCTATACAAAATGTGTATACAGTACACCATAGCAGCACTAGGGCTTTACAACATCCCCTGGAAGGGGGTATTAGACAATTAAAAGTCACTACAAAGCATTTTAATACATTGTAGACTCAAAAGACCCCTTGCATGAATTTAATGCGGTAAATCAAAAGTGAATTACCTACCAATTATTGGCCCCCAGAGGTCCTCCAGTTGTACCACTGAATATCAGTTCACTACCATTTTCAGATGAAAAATACTTAACAACTCTACTGTATCTCTAAAATAAGACCATAAACCACCTTCGAGAAATATGACTTTTGATTTCCTTTATTTAGAGTGTGTGCATACTGTAACTCATAATGAGTTCTGGGGTTACTTAATTGATGGCTTTGGGGGGGTGCCAGACTCTTTTAAAAGATGCCCTGCTTTATTGTGCAGGAGGAGGAGCAGAGGAGGGCTGTCTATTTTGGGCAATGAACACAAACATGGCAGTATGAACAAGTACTTTATATGAAGCAAATTTCATAAGAAAAGCTCTTATTCAACATTCACTTTATTTTTATTTAATTTTGAAGCCATACAAATTGCACAGCTATATAAACCTTAATTTATTGAGCAAACTGAGGGTATCAAAGTATCCTATTTATTATTACTTACTATCCTGCAAAAGGCTGCCTTTGTAACTATAAAAACATCCCGTAAAATGTACACATTAAGCTGCCAGCTTGTATGCCTTCTTTGATGTCTTTGATTTGATACTTGAACCTGCTTTCATTTTCAGAAAAAAAATGTTTTTAATCTTAAATGGTATGTTTGAGGCACACCTTGAGCAAGGGGCAACAGTTAGGGGAGGTGGGGGAGAAATTAAGAGACAGGATTTGCCACTTTAGGGATCAAATTGTTATAGCACCTTTTGCTGGTCAGATGTTTTTACAACCAATTACAGTGTGCCTTTTATTGAAAAGAAAATAATAGTACCAAACCTTTTAAGGATGACTTTGTCATGCAGTGACCTGGGACATACTTGGTGACATAAGCAAACTTTAGTGATTTAGAACAAAATGGAAAGGAAACATTCTTTGCAGTGATCACTTGTACTTGCACTTCCATAAAATGTAAACCATGGTTCATTCTAATGGAGCAGCACATTAACTTTAAATCCAGAATCAGCATCTCCCTTGGTAGGGCTAGGATGGGGTGGCAGGCTTATTTCCAGCCTACCTTGGAATTATTGATATATGGTATGCAATTGAATGAGCTTTCATGTTTGATAATATTCAATGTCTACCAGAATCTGCATTGAGTTTGAGGGAATTAAATCATGATGGGCTTTATAAAGTAATGGGGTAAATTAGAACATACACACATCCTACATTATTTTTGACCCTTCAAGATTTTATGTAGACTAAAATATCCACAGTCCAATCTAATTATTTTAGTTTGCCTTGGGAAATTATTTGCAAGCCGTTATAAAATGGTTTGCTCCCGGATTCTTAGCTTGGCCTGATTCTTTGATGTTACATTCTAATATAAACAAGTTATTTTCCCCAACTTTCTAGTTTATTTATTTATTTCTATTCGGTATATTTATTATACTGGGGTGTGAATATGACAACAAATTGAAGCTCTGAGTAAAAATCCTACTAACCTATTTCTGTGCAGAGTTTTGGCCTCAGAATATCTTTTTAAAGCTCAGTGTGTAGTCTAGCATAGTTGACTTTGCTTTCAAGTGCTACTGTTTGTTCAGTTCCCAACTATAAGAACATTTGAAGATGATGTCTTCTCTAGCAGCAAGCAAAGCTTTCTGGAATCTGCTGTTTTCAGGAATAATTTGTGGGCTATTTTGAGAACCAAAGCCAGTTTATTGAAACTGAACAAAACAACCTGGAGTCACTATAATCTGTGAATATCCACATAGAATTCTGAGGCACTAATTGCAAGATGGTTTTATTCAGAATGCCAAGAAGATAAGTCAACCCTTTTATCCCTGCAATTGTCCTTTAATTTATTATTCATCTTGTTGTGTTCAGTGCTTTCTGAAAAGGACCTTTTTCTCAGTGCAATTAGAGTGATTTGAATTTTTTTTTAGGTTCAGTTGTTTTATTTGGGTTGTCAGGATTTAAAAAAAATAGATGATGTGATTTCCTTCCCCACCCCCCCAAATGGGTAACATAATGGAACATCAAGTGGTTGAAAGAATATTTAAGTGGTACATAAAACAGTATTTACCAAGTTACCATCACCATACAACTTGAATGAATAGTGGCTGTAATCTTTAATATCTCTTATTAGAACATCCTTTCATAACTGCCTTTAGATATTTGATGGACAGTACTGCTATATTTGGAGAGCATCAACTTAGAGCTGAACTAATTCTTTCAGCCATCTACCTTCTCTTCATCAGCCATTATATAATTCCCTGCTTGGAATATATTTGGCAGAAAAAGATGTTACCACAGTAACATCTTTTTTTAAATAGAGAAGATTAAAGAATTTTGAGCCAACAAGGTGATATATTATTTCAATATATATTACATAGTCTCTGGATTTTGTTTTTGTAATCTGATGCTTAATTGTATAACTTTTCATACAATAATGTATCTTGAAGTACCCAAGTAACCATAGCTTGAGATGAACTAGGGCACGCCTTAATTTTTTCCGAACTTAGTTACTACTCAAGGGAAGTGTGGGAAGTTACCCCAGAGAAAGAAATATTAAAAAGGCAGAAAAAAAATATTTTTCACCAAAAGGATTTTTTAAAGCATTTTTTGAAAAGCAGAAACCAAACCTAAGCAGTAGCTAGCCTTATACAAATGCCCTAAGCAGTAGCTAGCTTTATACAAATGCAGATGTAAGACCATCAGGAAGGTTGGAGCCAGGGAGCTCAAGGCAAAGAAACTCTTAAGAGTCATTAGCCCCATCCCCAGGGAAGCAGATGACTTTTGGGACATAATAGGACTAACCATTACCATCAAGTAATACCAGAGAGGCACACCTGGGCTCAGGTCAGAATACGTGACACAGGAAATAGCCTCAAAGTTCATGCCACAGGAACAGGAAAACTTCCAAACAAAAAGCTAGAGAGGGTAT
>NW_015386356.1:1438756-1479823 GCF_001527695.2 Protobothrops mucrosquamatus
TTTATTTAATAATAATAATAATGATAATATTCCTGGCTTGGATGAACCAGGATGAAGACTTACTTCTGACAGAAGAGAGGAAATTTTCACTAGCTATTTAACTGTCAGTAGCACTAGCTCATTTTTTCTTGCTTCTTTTCTGAATACAAAAAACACGACCACAATAATATCAGCAATCAAAGGCAATCTTATCATAGTATGACTTTCTTTTTTAGTTGCTATTTCATGCTGTGTTTCCTGTTTATATATTTGTATGTGTTTTGAATGCCACAGAGCATCAAGTCCCTCAAACAAATACCACAGAACCTGAAACCTTTCCAGCTTCTTGGATTAATGTATTTATAATTTGCTTTCAGTGCATGTTAAATATCTGGCAGACTCCATCTGGGGTCTGATTCAGCATTCCTTGTTCTCGGAGATTTTAACTACATTGAAGTCATTGCTTCAGGAGCAGTTAATTCTCACAGTGTCAATAGGAAAACAGCTTTGTATTAACTAAATTCAGAATGGTGCAAGAGTGCATGCAACAAAATGTGCGTTTTATTTTGCAAAACTACATACTGGCCCTATTTGCAAAAGAAAACCTCTGTGTTTCTACCTTCTGTACATTTACACACAATATTCTAAACTCATTACCACATTTAAAGAATCACTAATTTATAAAACCAAATGGGGTTCTAGCAACAAAAAACCAAGATCCAAATAATGGTTGGATGAGAAATGTGCAAAAATCAATTTAAAACCTCTGGGATGTATAAAAATAATTATGCCTATTATTCTTAAATTTCTTCATGAAAAACCAAAAAGGAAGTATAAAGCTTTACTGAAAAAAAGAAAAGGAAAGCTCAACAGACATTTTGAAATCAGTTGATCCAGAAATCAAAATATCTACCAGTCTCCAGAAAAGCCCTGTAGGCATTCATTAACTCGAAATAGTTCTTGAGTCTGATTCTAGAGAACCATTATGGGACAAATTGGAGACCCCATCTATTGATTGGCATCTGCTTGCACATATTATATTGTTGAGCAATAATACTCATACCCAAATAAAGTCAGCTTTCTGCTAGTTCTCAGAAAGTTTCACAGCTGTGCATTTTAGCTCCTTTTCTATTTAATCTTTATGATATGGTAGAAAAACTCACAAATCCAGAACATTATTTGGGCCAGCAGACCTATTGTTTTAGTTTTATAGTTCAATGATGTAGTAGTGATTATCACATCTTCACCTACTACACTGAGGAGGGCATTAAGATCAACTATCTCATATTGCCCTGATAATGACATATTTATTAATTTCAAAAAATAAAAAATATGTTTTTCTCAAAATGATAGAAACATAGATGGTGAATTAGCAGAAATGTTATTTAATAGGTTCAGTCCTTTAAATATCTTGGAGGCTACAGGCACTCAAAGGGTCCAAATTGAATCTTTGAATGAAAATGTAAAAAAGAGCGTAGCTGTCATCTTAAGATGGATGCACAGACAGACAAACACTATGTCTATCACCCCAGCAATGCTTACTTTAAAAAGAATTTAAGTTTACTTAGGTTTGGGGATATGAATTTGGACATAGGCAATCCTAAGCAGATTTCTGAGTGCTCTTTCCCCTTTCTAAGAAATGTATCCAGATAACAGTGCAGAACAAATGAAAAAAAAAAAAGATATGGAATTAATCATCTAAAATTGTCCCCCAACTCCCATCACTGTGCCCAAAGTCTTTTTTTTTTCTCTTCCTTGTTTAGAGTGTTTGTTTCTATCAAATTCTTTTTTGTAATTTGGATGGCTTAATTTCTGTTAGAAAATAGGGAGCAATATTGGTGTTGCGGTTTTTATGTAGCCAACAACTCCATCTCTCTGCAGCCTCCCTGCTGCTCATGCTTCTGTTTGAAAAAGCCCAATGGGAGCAGTTGTCTTTATGTTAAATTGAAGTGTGAGAAGTTAGGAAGGCTGGAGACCACAAAGAGATTGTACAAGAAAAGAACAGACACCTTCTAGCAGTCCTCAGCCACTCACTGCATCTAAAATAAATTCTTTTTTCCTCCTTAAAAAGTGAAGGAAATCATTTTTGAAGCATATATAATCTGGATGTCACTATTTATTATTTTTTCCTGTCTGCCTACTCAAAATACTTTACTGTATCTCATGTTCTATTCTATTGCATTGCGATAATGAACAGAGTGCCTTTATTTTCTCTAGGCAAACTGAAGACTTTGGTAGCAAATCTTCCAGAATCAAAATGAACACAGGTATGCATTTTCATGGTGCAAAAAATAAGCATATTGTTTAATATAAGTTACGGCTGTTTTGAAGAACTTTACATATGGTTTTTGCTTTCTTATATTTGTGCATATGAAGTTCTGATGTATATTTCTCAAGATACACTTATGTATAAATATATGCATTTATACATGCATAAGTAAATAAGCATCTGCATTTCATTTCAATATATTTTCAGATATTTAGTAAAATATATTGGGGCAAAGAACATATCCATAACAGTGGCATAAATCAAGATAGTTTTTTTTAATGGTGAACCATTTACTTTTACAATAATTTAATTATTGCTTACTTATTTTGTTTAAATTCATCTACTTGAGTATTTTACATTTATAGTGTGTGAGATAAATTATATATGCCTTACATTATGGCATTTTGGAAAATTATATTTAAAACGTCTTGAGCAGCATGATGGCCTAGTGATGAAGACATTCACCTCCCATTCAGAAGGTTGAGAGCTCAATCCTAGGCAGGAACAGATATTTATCTCTCAGGGCACAAAGAATGTGATCTCCATGTAGGCATCAGGAAGGGCATCTGGCCAATAAATGTTCAGCTCCATTCAGTCACCCAGACTCTGAATAAATATCTTGGCCACAACCCCCTCCCACAAAACATAGCCCCTTTTGCATTCCTCTGTATCATAGTCAGCAAGGAGAAGTAGAAAGAAAATCATAAATATGTAACCAAGTATATGAAAAGAAACATATGGGAGGAAGAAGTCCTTAAGAGTTAATGTTCTTTCTGCTGTTTTTGAGGCAGCCAAATGGGCACATCATTCTCTATATTAAGAGTAGAAAGAGTTTGGAGTACTATAAAGGTGAAACCCAGAGATAGCTGATTACCCTAAAGTTCTACTTTAGACCATAACTACACCATTTAGTTTTCTAAAAACATTAATTAGAGGTTCAGCTCCATTGAAATAAGATATAATCTGAATTTGAGAGGAAATTTACTATCAGGCCTTTAAGCAGTCACCTTAAAAAACCAGAGATCAAGTATTACCTATTTAAAAATCCTGTATCCACACATTACTCCAAAACCAATTAAGGATTAATCTGTATTATTGAAGGAACACAACCATTCTGTTTGTAATAAAAATTAGTGGAAATCCTTTTGAATTCTATGACTGGTATTAAGTATATCCACGAAAGTCTCCTATCAAAATTAAAGGGATTCACCAATACTTAGGTTTGGCTGTGTGCTGTCCATCTCTTAAACTGTCTTTAAACAAAATAAATGTTCCATTTCTCTCAGATTTCCACATTATATAGACGTACAAGCAATCCAATAATATTCAGATGATTTGGTTTCACTGCCATTATTGTTAAACATTGACCCAGCAGATGAAAATTGAAATTAAAGCATCTAGATTTCAATATATGCCAACCTTTATTTGAGATATTACTCCCGACTGGGGACTGCTGATTATGAGGCACCTGAGCAAGCCTATTATTATTCATTTAAAGCAGAATGAAACACTCACTTTTCCTATTGCCTAGGACAAAACATATATAGTGTGTAAAATACAAGATTCATGCACTGTTTTCATATCCAGATTTCTCAAGCAAGTGAATCATTTTTCATAAATGGAATTTTTTAATCATTGTATTTTACGAACAATATAGGCATCAATAATTTGATTCTAAAATTATTTTTATAAAAAATAATTATCAACTATGAATGCATACTTGAGAAATAATTCAAAAAGGCTTAATATAAATTATTCAATTGCAGATCTGAACTCCTCAACCAATTTGCAAAAACTTGATAATTTAACCTCCTTTTTCTGGATTCCAGAACAAAAATATTTTTATTCATAAAGAACTGTCTGTAGCCGCAGCATTGCTTCTTCCATTCCATAGTAGAACAAACCACTTGTAGGGATTTTAAAAGCTGATTTCAAAAATCCCTAAAATGCTACTTGCACAATGTTCAGCAGAGATAACACATATCCACAATCTATAAATAAACATTCTCTCACCAGAAGTAGAAAGAATTCTTGTCTTTAACTTTAATGAGATTAAACACTTTAAATCCAAGTGCATTAATTTAAAATGGATTTAAGTGGCTGGGTAGACCAAGCTTTCCACTTATCTGGATTCCTTCTAAGAACATAACATTTCAAATAATTTATAAAGTGGGCAGACTGTTTATATGCAACCCTTTTTCTCACATAGATAATGAATAGCCCAAAGTTAATTTGCTTAAATGGATCTTTAGTGTCCCTCCATAAATTTTTAGGCATGAATGTACAAGGATAATATTGTGATAAATGCATCTCGGTTTAAAATGATTTAATAATCCAACTGCTTTATAATAAATGAAATACATAAATACAAACCCTGTTAAAAACAACTACAGTCCTTGGAGAGTGCAAAAATATATGAGGTTTAACTTTGTTAATGTTAAATCATCATGCAGAGTTGTTACCATTCATCTTCTATGCTCTCAAAACACATCAAAATAAGTTAGCAGGTTATATGCAACACTGAATAAACAGTTTGTTTTGAGAACAGTTCCTAAGCTTAGAGTAGCATGTCCTAGACACTCGGCATTATTATCCCAAAGACCAGCTATTTTAGATAGGATCTTTATTCTTTCTTGGTTAATCAAAATCTTCTAGGCTTTCTTTGATTTTGAATGTTTGCCTGCCATCATATAAACATGTAATCAACCAAGCCTGGATTTCCTTTAGATGCAGTAGGCATTCCCCTTGCAGTTGGCTTTTCCTTATTCACTATTAATGGCTGTTGGTTTTGCCATGAAGTTGGTCTTGCCATTGAAGCACAAGCCCAAATCTCCGTGTATTTGTAATATATTTCTTAATCATTGCAAATTAAATTCAGAATTTGTCCTCGCAATAAAACCACCAAGCATACAAAACATACAATCCACCTGTGGTTAGATGTCTTGGTTCACTTATTATGTTTCCACACAAAAAAATGGACTATGCATGCAAAAGACCCTAGATCAAAATGTCAAATGGGTTTTTGAATGCCTATAATGCATACTGGTATGATGAAAGTTTTCTAACTGTACCATTTCTAGAATTATATTCTTCCCTAGTGGGCTAAGCCAACATGAAGAGAACACTGCCAATCCTGATTTTACAACTCACAAAGTTCCTTGTGATGAATGATACATTATTGCATTTCAGGCACATGGAATGAGTTTCCTGTTTATTTTGGTTCACCTAAAGCAGGGCAAATATACACAAGAATTGTTAGGCTTTTAAAAAATGAAATTAACTTGGAAGGAAAGAAAAGAATCTTAATATATTATAGCAGTGATCTAGATTTGTTGGTCTACTCTAGCAGTTGAATTGTAGTTGTACAATTACAGCTTTCTTGTACAACTGCAGTCTTCAGGTACATCCTGAAGGACACCAGAATAAATCATACAATATCATATTGGGCAGTATGCCCTAAGATCCAAGTTGGCTGAGGATAATAATGTTGCTAGGATTGGTCTGTTGCTTTGATTTACTTTCCTCACTGGACTCTTCCTTGGCTCTTTTCTGTTATATTAAGTCATACAATTTGATTCAAGATGTGTTGAAGTGATCTTTGCTGTGTTATCCTTCACTAATCATTCGTATTTTGAAGGTTTCTATTATTTGCAACTTATCTTTAGGTCTTTTAAAACTTACGCCACCATCTGAATAAACAGCAGGCAGATTGACAACTATGCCTTTGTATGCCTGTTTAAACATAACATAATATCAAAACTGATCAACTGCTTCTTTACTTTTATTTTGGGAATAATAGTTCCCAAAAGGAGGAAGGGGAGGGGAGTTAAGTTCAAGATTTAAAGTAAGTTTGTAAATGCAAAATCTCCAAGATTCAAAAATCTTTCCATGCATAAATCCTCCAGTAAATTTTGATTGGGAAAATTCTTTCCCACAGTTTCTCCAATTACAGCCAGCACTTTCTGCCACATTTGTTTCTGTTAAGTAGTTCATAATCCCTGGTGAGAAATTTCATTGCACTTTCTGAAGAAGAACTAAAGGGGCATTTGCTCACATTCAGATTCTAGCACTATCACATACCCCACAAAGTACTGTAAATCAGGAATAGTTACAACCCTAGATACTTCAGAAGAACTTGTAGCAGCTCAGAATTGTGACTATTTCTCTCCATTTAGGCAAAGGCTGTAGTGTTTCTAAAATAAGCTGTGTTTTTGTTAAAATAAGAAAACCTAAACTTCTTTCCAAAAATCCAGGAAAAAAACCTAAAAAAGCTGCTGTACCCATTTTCATCTTTTCCCTTGTAATTCTTCTATATACAAACACCAAGGCTGGCCCCCAACCACCAAAAGGCTACTCACTTTGAGATAAATAAATGTTAAATGGTTTCTTTTATCTTTTGGGTGGAGCAGAAAGATTGTTAGATGAAGGCAAAATGTTACTTGTCCATGCATTTCTGCCTTCAATAAATAGTTCAGGTTATCATTTTAATAATCTGAATCAATATTATATTTGTTTGTTTTTTTATATATTTATTTGTAATTTTTATTTTTTATGCCCATTTGTCACACAGTAATTCTGGGTAGCTAATAAGATATTCAGTGACGGCCACATACTACTTTCTAGTTCTGCATTATGATTAGTTCCTTATTTTGATGTGTCATTTTTAATCCTGCCTTTTAGTCTTTTTATTTTTGTGGTGAGTTAGGTACACCCAAGTGATTTTTCAAATACTGGAAAGCACATGCTAAATCTCTTTGGCTGGTGTATTCTTTGGAATGGCAGTATTAATTAACAACAGCTTCCTCAACCTTTTGGTACGTATGTACAAGTATCTAGGGATCAACCACAAATTCTAACTGCATGGATTTATGTCCACATTTACATATCCCAATAATCCTCACTTTGTACATTGCATGTGCTTGCGTTCTATGTTGTGGGCTTGTGCCTGTGTCCTTTTCTGCTTTCAGATAGTGGTGGGTGTGCTCGCAAACGTGCTGCCATGTCTGTCAAATTAACAGCGGTGAAGAGAGTTCAAAGTTCTCCAAACCTTTTGACCGCAGGTATAGCTGTTAACCATGGAATGCCACACTTCAGTATCATTGTCTTTATACAGTTGTGCATTAGAACTGAATATTAGAAATGGTAACCACAGATCCTCATAATAGTTACTGTGATGAGCCTGTCATTTCATCACTGTTCAGTGTTTTTGTTCTAATTATTAGTACCAAGCAGTCTGCTATATATAATGGATATTCCAGTTATTTAGATCGGGGTAGATTAGTCTGATATTTTAGACTTAGCACCTACTAGCATATACAATGACAAAGAATTGTGACACTTGTATTGCAAATATATGGAACATCAGACTATCCCTGGTCTAGAAAATGCAGAATAGAAATGAACCAGAAGCATAGACATTTTAATGTAGTCCTAAACATAGTACTAGAGCTTGCATACATTCCAAGCATTTATATGAAATATTAGTCTTTGAGCACATGAGAACACGCACTGTCCACACATCTAAACAATGAAAAGAAATTCTGGGTTAACTTATTTTATTCAAAGGTAGACTGTTATTTCAGAAAATAAATGCTAGCCAGAAATAAAAGCACAAATGTTCAGAATAAATGTGACATTTGATTATATTTAAATGAAAATTACATGTAATTAATACAGGTAATCCTTGTTCAGCAACCACAATTAGACTGGCAACTCAGTTGTTAAGCAAAGCAGTCACTAAGTGAAACCGCTACTGTGCTTACTCTTTTACTTTAGCTTTCCTTTGCTTTACAGACTTTTGAAAATTGTAAATGCAAGAATTGGTTGCAAAATTAATTTCTTTTATCACTGTCATAGCTGCAAATG
This sequence comes from Protobothrops mucrosquamatus, assembly GCF_001527695.2. NCBI lineage: Eukaryota > Metazoa > Chordata > Lepidosauria > Squamata > Viperidae > Protobothrops > Protobothrops mucrosquamatus. The sequence goes on from NW_015386356.1 coordinate 1,446,870, forward strand.
GTCACTAATCAAGGCAGTCATTAAATAAGGACTACCTGTATTAAACAAAATGAACTTAATTCAGTTAATATCAATTATTCCATTGTAGAAAATGTTTCTTTATATTATTAAACATTCAATTCTACTACAACTTTGGGAAGGGCTGTAAGCTGCACGCAGGCTATTTTTAGGGATCACCTGAGATGCTAAGGCCACAGGTTGCACATCTCTAATGTAGAGGCTTCCTTGAATATTCAACAGAAGCCATTCCGGCAATGACACTTACTAATCATGCTGAACCATTGATTGAACTGTAATTCTGCTTAGCCCCACGCACTTTAAGGAATTATGTGAGCAGAGCCTATAACCTCAGTGAGATTCTTCCATTCAGGAAAAAAGAGAAATACTTACCCATGCCAGGATACAATATTGCCCATGACAAGGGCATTGTAATTTTTAATAAATAAATTGGTTTAAGGACAACTGTACCAAATTAGTAACATGCCCCTCTCCCCAAATTTGTGTGCTGAAGTAAAATTCTGTCTTTATTTTTTTCTATTTTGTTCAGGCAAAATGCACACTGTTTTCGATTCCTTATTGAAAAAGAGTAGAAGACAATAGGGCAAAACTAGGAAGTAGCTTTCAGGCTTCAACAATTTCACCTAGCTGAAAACAATGTAACATTTGTCATTTTCTTAGTGCCCTTTAGAACATTAGATTGAAAAGTTTTCCCTCTGGCTGATAGAAATCATAAACTCGATTTCAGATATTAACAGCTTTTAGCAATTAAATTCAACCCTTAGCTAAATGTTTGTCACAAAACTGTCAACATAGAAAAATGAAATGTGAAAAATGGAAAACAAATGTGATAACAAAATGGCAAAAGCCATATGTGAAATCATTTTGTTACAAACATTCAAAAACAATCCTGAGTTAAATGCTTTTTTAAAAACAAATACATTTGATAGTAGCCCAGAGAATTTAATCAGATAAATTATATCAGATAAATCATATTAGAAGATTAATTATAATTCCGAGTATAATTGAATAGAGCTATAGTTATTGAGTTACTATTCTTGTAGTGCAGGGGTCCCCAACCCCTGGTCCATGGAACGGTACCGGGCCCTGGCATGCCAGTAGCCGGGCCGCACAAACAAGCAAAGCCCCATCTGCAGGATGCAGGCAGCACACAAAACCACGTCCCCTCCGGTCTATGGAAAAACCTCTCTCCATGGAACCGGTCCCTGGTGCCCAAAAGGTTGGGGACCTCTGTTGTAGTGTCTTAAACTTTGCATAGGCACCAGAAGGGAAGAGTAATTCCAATAAATCAGTGAGTGTTTTGTGGTTATTTTTTAACAGGACATTTGCAAAGACATTATAGCATTGAGAAAACACAGTGTTTTTAGTACATAAACATTATTGTTCAGCTACTTTAGAGGAGTTAATTTCCACAGCTATTTTGGCTTCTTTTAAATTGATTACTAAATAATCTGTAAAATGTTTTAATATGTCTTTTACATAAGTATGGTGTTAATTTTAAAATTGATTAAACATACAGTTTTAAATGAAACATACAGTTTATACAGAGAAAGATATTACAGATTAATGTGTTCTTGCCAAAATATTGTCAATGAAAATGGAAAGAGCTTCTAGATCAGCATTTATCAACTTCAGCAACTTTTTCGGTGTTTCTCAATCTCAGCAACTTTAAGATGTATGGACTTCAACTCCCAGAATTCTCTGACTGATAAGTTGCTGAGGTTTGATAAACATTGTTCTGGATCATTTATTCTTTGTTTTTCGTGAGTGTCCCCCAAAACATTGCTGAGTCGCATGTATTTAATTTTTTTAGCAATTTGTAATCTACCCAGAGAGTTTGGATCTTGAAATAGAAGTATAATAAATATTAGTGTAATTAGTGGTAATTTTTCAGATGTACATTAATATTACTACTCTGCCACCATGGAGGTAGTTAAACCTCAGTTGATGACCTAGTTTTGTATATGAACTGACAAGTGGATTAGGATATATATGAACCAAGTTGTTGAACTCATAAATAAAAGGAAGTTTGGGCCAAGCAAAAATCAAAATCATCAAACGAAGTTATTCTGTGCTGGTTATTTTCATGTACAACTCACTGAGTTCAGTGAAGATTGTTCCCAAAATAGGCATTTAAAATTATAATATTTTAAAAAGTGTATGTTTGGTAAGTAAATTTCCCTGAATTTCAGAGACTAAAACAAGTTGTAAGAATCCTAATCTAACTCCCCATATATTAACTTCAGTATTTACTCTTTCTAGGACTTGATTCCCATTCACCAGACTCAGGTAATTTTTTAAAAATAAATTAACTACAATATTGCATGTGTTTGTATAGGAATCCATAACAAAATGTCTGTCATGGTATTTCATTGACATGCCATGACTAACATACTTCTGCCAGGATATAAGTACAGAAGGCCAGGATTTGTGTTGTCACAATGCACAAGTTTCATTTTTGTCTCATTACAGAATTTGTACTGTTTGCTGTATATATATGGAATAAGCAAGACATACTTTTCATCTAATGTTGTTTTCCTATAAATCTTACTAAAGTTGGGAATGATCTTACTATGGACAAGAAACCTTTGAATGTGTGACCTAAAAGCACTCCATTTTATATTACTGAAACTTTTTCTTCTGAGTGGCTTGCTTAGATCTAGTCGACTCATCAAGGAAGACTCCATATTTACACAACACATTGATCCACAACATTTGTGACCACATTTTAGCTAATGAATCAGACCATAAAATTGGGTTCATTGAGTAAATGATTAGGTAAATTAATCCTGGATCAAAATGTCATGTGAATGCAGCCAGTAATTTCAACATGAAGTATAGAATAGTACAGAGTAACAGAGTTGGAAGGGACCTTGTAGATCATCTAGTCCAGGGGTAGGCAACCTTGACTGGCTGAGGAATTCTGGGAGTTGAAGTCCACAAGTCATAAAAGAGCCAAGGTTGCCTACCCCTGATCTAGTCCAACCCCCTGCCCAAGCAGGAATCCCTACACCATTCTGACACCATTTTGTTATTAGAAAATAGTATAAAGCAAAAAAGAATTGCATTGGTTTAGAACGTAACTGTTTTATTTTTAGCAAAAACTTTTGAAAAAATCCTTATAATTGAAGATACAGACTTTTAAATAAGCAACTGCAGGATTTTTTTTTTAAAAATGCCATTGTCATAGACTTATTTAGATATAAAATAGATATATAGATATATATATATGGTTAGTGAGTTTTTTTAATGTATTACTGTTCTTGTCCTCTAGAGGAAGTTGTGCATTTACATTTGGGTCTTCTCTGCTATTATCTTCTCCAAGTCAGGATTGTGGCATTTTTAGAGGCATACTTTATTCTTATACCCCCAAAGATAGATTTAAATGTAGCAATGGCAATAGCACTTAGACTTATATATGACTTCATAGTGCTTTACAGTCCTCTCTAAGCAGTTTACAAAGTCAGCATATTGCCCCCAAGAATTTGGGTTCTTGTTTTACCAACCTCGGGAGGATGGAAGGCTGAGTCAACCTTGAGTTGTTCAGAGTCAAATCCTGGAGTGAGCAGTGAATTAGCATGCAGTTACTGCATTCTAACCACTGTGCCATCACTGCTCTTAAATGTAGTAATGAAAGCTATCAAACAACTATTGCAAAAGATCCATTTATCTTGTTCCTGCTTCAGACAGTTACCAATTGAAAACTAGACCCTTTAGTCTTTGGGACTCCCATGATACCAGACTAACTAGTGCACACATTCTCCTATCTTCTTCTTAGGGGTGCTGCTATAACTAGGTAATGTTTAAGGCTATCCCCTGCTGATGAAGTCTTCCTCTGATCCCTAGTCCATAGTAGACACCATCAGACTTCAGAGATTTCTAATCCAGTGTGAAATTGGTGTTTTCCATCTTCTGACCCAAGCCTGAGATACATACAAACAGTATGTGGCAGTTTGATGGCAACTATGATGACAAGAAGGGCTGGGGAACTTGTTTTTACAAGCCATGATTTTTTTTTCTGATGGGGAAGGTATATCTGCATTACCCCAACCCCCTTGCTTTTTTGGCAGGGCATTTTTTTCAACAGGGCAAGGTCAGTGAGTTAACATTGAGTTACCATCTCTAGAACCAGTCTTCCAAGCATCTTGCTCATCAACTTCACCCCACCCTGTGGATGATTTGAACCATCTGATTTATGGCAATGTAGAGCAATGTTTCTCAACCTTGGCAACTTTAAGAAGGGTGGATTTCTACTCCCAGAATTTCCCAGCCAGACTCCAAGCCACCTGCCTGAAAGTTGCCAAGAAATACTGAAGCAGAGTGATAGAGTCTCCAAGTTTCTATCAACCATCTCTCTGAATCAGGTACTACAGGTACTCCATGTCAGGAGGGAGGCTGGTAATTTCCAGTAAAACAAGAAAATATAACCTCTCCTGTTTTACTGGACTGCTCCCCCCTTAGCCCATTAGAGGCTTTCATTGTATCACCATTGTAGATCAGCCATTGCAGGTGATTCACAGGAAGGGTACATTAGTTGAAATGGAAAGCTCCAACCTACCTTAGATCAGGTTCTCCTAGCTCAGGGATCTTCAAACCTGGCACGCTGGCTGAGGAATTCTGGGAGTTGAAGTCCACAAGTCATAAAAGGGCCAAGTTTGAAGACCCCTGTCCTAGATGATTAAATCCACTGATCTAACCATCTGTCTTATTCCCATTCTCCATTAGAAAAAGTGATTAATTTTTCTGTTGGCAAGGATATTCAGCACCTTATCTTTTTTCCATAGTACACTCTTAAGAGAAAGTCCATTCACTGGCATTGTTAATGAGGTTGAACAGAGATGAGCTATGAATTTAGGCTGGCATACTTTGAAATGACTCATAGCCTGGAGAACAACCCATTAAGCCAGCTGTCTGAATGTGCCCAAAGTGTAGGAACATTCCATTTCCCAGCTGCTAGCATTTGATTAGCAGTTATATTTAAGCACAAAAAGACTTTAGAAATTTCTCCATAAGAGAAAAAAATCAAAAGGTTGTCATTTTTCCTGAACACCTATAATTTCTTTATTTTAGTGCATATGATAGGTCTCTTGACAGGTCTTTAACTGAGTCCTAATGATTTCCTCAATACCAGGTGATGGAACTTCAGGATTATAAATGGAACATGGATTTCCCACTTCTAAATAAAGGCTTAGTTCTTTGTCAAATTATAAAATGAACTGGTGGAGATGCCACTGAGAAGGACTATTATGAAAAATCAGAGTTGGGCCATTCATAAGGAAGAGGGGGTTAAGGAAGAGCAAATAATGATACCTGTATGATGACTTTATATTCATACTGTCATCTATGCCATTTTGTTTTATGAATGCTGCTTGACAAAACAGTCATTTGTCTCAGCTGAACTGTGGTGCCCAACATCGCCTCCTCATTGTTCTTTATAATAAAACTCTGTCCTACGATGCTGATTCATATGTATTTATATCCTTTCATTTTTCACATTGGTGCCACTGCTTCTACCCAAAGAGATTTTTTTTTCTTTAAAAAAATAGAACTGATTTCACTTGTTACATTATCAAAGGATTTCTGTATCAGAAATAAATTTACTTGGATTTCTTTCCACATAAAAGCTTGGAGATCATTTAACATTGGAAGTAGAGAGACACTGAATGGAGACACTAGCAGCTCCTCTCTTGCAGCAAAGGGCTTTCGAAGTGTCCGGCCAAACCTACAAGAAAAGAAATCACCAACTCAGGTAAACAGGGAGCTGTATACAGTCACACTTCCACTTTCAATGCTGTGTTTTCAAAAACATAAGGGGTTATTTCCTTTGGATGAATGTTTCCTGGATGCTATCCTAACCTTACTTATATTAGTCAGGCACACATACATCTGACATACATCTACATCTTGGCTATATGGACAAAAATTATACTACTTATACACCGTTTGTTATTATCTCCTACTCTAAATTTGTTTCCTGGAGTAAAGCATCCAGCTATGAAATGTCCTTTGACTTAAAAATACTGGCATAGACCTCTTTTTCTAAAAAAAAATAAAATAAAATCCTGCTCTATCTTATCTGATCTGATGTTTTCAATATGCATTAAACTGCAAGCCCACCGTTCTTAGTCTTGAAAATGTGACACTTGTTCAGCACCAGGTTAGGAGCAGTTGTTTTACTGAAATAATGTATGCTTCCAAAAAAGAAGCAGTTTGGAGTTTCTGGACTCAACAATTCCAGGGAAATTCTGTCTCTGTACTCTCCTGCTCAGAAGTGGGCCACAGTTTGGAAGTTCTCCTAGATATTAGAGGCATAACTGTTTAAGGAGGAAGTGGCAATTATAGCTAAGAAGACTTTTACACAAGTACAACTTGTTTGCCAATTGTGGTCTTTCCTGTAAGACCCTACTTACAGTTAGTCATGTCCTAGTCATATCCCATTTAGATATTTGTTCTGACCCAAATCACGCTGGCAAGACAGAGGTTAAGTAGAGTCCATTTATTGCACACTTAACATGGCGCCAAATGACTCACCAATGGTGTCAGTGAAGCTCAGCCCCAGCCCTCAATTTTGACTCAGTCTAAATTCCCCGGTTCCAGGAACTAAGTCCTAGCCGACCCACGAGGCAAAGAGAGAAGTAATAATATCCACAAGTACCAAGTCTGCAACACAAGTCCAGAGTTCCAGAAACCAAAGCACCATCCAAGAGTTCGAAGTCAGAGAGCCAAGTCCAAAGTTCACAAGTTTGGCTAAGAAACACAATCTAAGATTCATAAAACAGTATTCACAAAAGCTGGGAAGGCGCACATTCAAAGCAAACAGGGGTTCCTGACAAACACATCTTACTCCAGCGTCTGGTTAAATTGGCCTTTGTCAGGTGTTCCGGGTGAGGAAGAATGGGCTGCTTCTTCATAAGCAGCCTTGTTGGCCTCCTCTGCCTCCCTCCACCTGCTCTCCTCACCTGCAGATCAGGCAGGGGAGACAGCTGTTCCTTGTCAGATTTGGTCTGGAGTCTGTCATCTCTGCTTGCCCTCTGCAGCTAATCCACTGCTCAAGGCGGCTCTCCATCCAATCGGCTGCACCCCCCCCCCCATTGACACACAGCCCTGGGATTGCCCCTGGACTCTCCACTTGTTCAGAAGGGATGATGCCATCCCCGACAGATGGTACCAGTTCCAACTCCTCCTCCAAACCGGGATCCTGCATAGCCATGACACCATTCTAACACACTATACATTGGGCTGCCCTTGAAAAACAACTAAAAACTTTAGCTGCTGCAGAATGCAGCGGCCTGAGTAGAAATGAATGTATCTCAATACATTCAAGTTACCCAGGTGCTTTACAAGCTACACTGATTACCAGCTGGCTTTCACCTATAATTCAAGGTGTAGTCATTATTCGTAAGATCCTACATAATCTTCAGATCTGATATCTAAGGGACCATATTCTCTGCTAAACCAGTCAGATCAAATAGGGACAATTCATGGCAGGTCCCGGGTTTGCAGAATTGTCACCTGAGAGGCCTCGAAGGTGGGCATTCTCACTGGCTCAATTCTTTCAACTCTATCAAACTTTGCTTAGTAGAAATTCTACCTACTTTATTTTTCCAAAGTTTCAGGAAAAAAATGGCATACTTACCTCTTTCATCATGTACAGGAGATGGGTGGTCTTTGACAGGAAGGAGGCTTGCAGGCTTATGGTATTTGTATTTGTTGGAAGTTATTTTTTATCTGTATTTGTATGTACTTGAGGTTTGGGAGGTAGTTTATCTATTTGCATTGTTAGCTGCCTAGAGTGTGCAGGATGGGCAGCATACAAGAATTGTTAAGTAAATAAATTAATAATTTGTGGGGTTATGTGCATGCACACACATATGGATTTGCACCAGAATAGTTTATTTGCATGATCTGTCCCATGCACGTGCATTTTTTCCTCTCTGCCTTAACAGTTCTGATAACCAGTAGATTTGCTCTAAAAGTAAAATATTTTATACTCATGTTGTTACACAGAAAGAGTGTGTATTTGCAGTAAATTAAGTAAAAGCTACATTCAATTCAATGTTACATTTTTAAAGGTAGAGATGTAAAATGTCAATAAATATGTGCTAATTTTCCATCTAGCAAAATAAAATATTTTCTGGAAAGTTGTAGTTTGCAGCTTGATTCAAGAGCACTGATTACTATGCCAGAGTTTATATTAGTGCCTAGATTTTAAAAGACGACTCTGTTTACTTTCCTGCTAATGTTTTGCTTTGTCTCTTTTTCCTGTAATATTCTTTTGTTGTGTGGATGCTTTTGGCAAATAAGGCACCCTCCCTACTCCCTAGGAAAAAAAGTTTTGGTAGATCTGGAATATCTAATCTAAAGAAGAGTGGAAGTAACTCCTGTTCTGTAACAACCAAACAAACTAAGCCATATCCTGATGGGAACTACTCTACTAACAAGGAGTTTCTTCAGAGGACAATTTATTCTAAAAAGTCTAACACAAAAATGTCTTGCACACAAAAAAGCATGAAACCACTGGCCTCAGTTTCTAGCACAAAAACAATAGCTGGCATTAGAACTATTGTTCATCAAGGCCACAAACAGCCTCAGAAACGTAGAGTTTCTACCCTGAAATTAACTCAGGCACAAAATGCATCTAGTAGTGTTCCTTCTCATACACAGCAAATGCCTGAGTCTGGTGGTGCCTCAGCAGCTCCATGGAGGTCTGCCTCACCTGTCTGTAACCCCGTGCCTGAGATACACAAAGCATCTCTCTCCATTCAGATAGCTCCCATCCCTGAATGCCAACATCATCCATCTAGATTTTCTCCAGACCCTTCAAAGATGCCAGCAGAAAATATGCAACAAATGTCTGATGCTCCGGCTGCGCAATGCCATGTGGTATATTATCTTTATCTCTTTCTCTCTCTTTTTAATTTTAGCTCTTTCTTGTATCACCTAACTCTTTTCTCTTTAGCGTACTCACGTGATTCTCACAATGACCACAAATCCTGGGTAAAACTACCTGTCACAATAATGAAAGATCTGTATTATTATTATTATTATTATTATTATTATTATTATTATTATTATTATTATTATTATTATTATTATTATTATTATTATTATTATTATTATTTCCAAATACATTTCCAGCCCATCTTAGTCCAAGGAAAGAAGAGAGACAAAGAACATAAAATGTTTCAGTCATAGAAAGAAAACATTTTCCTGCGTTCTAAATAGGGCAAAGTTGTGATCAATAGAAAAGAGGCTCCATCGAAAAAACACATCATAAACTTTCTGATTATCACTAATTAACAGCAATGCCCATGTTTAAAGGCAGTGCACAGAATCAAAAGAGACATCTCTGGTATCCTAAAGCTACATGGAAAGTTCACCTATCCCTTTCCCACACAGTTATTTGCATTTAAAAGTTGGGAGACACACCAATATGGCATTTCATTAAGAAGAAGGATTTTGTGCTGAACTAGACAATCAATGAAATTTTACAGAAATATTTGGTATAGGAGTATTTTGAACAGCACTTGTCCTGTCTATGTCCTGTGTTCTGTACTATTAAAAGGGACACTTTCATATTTCCCCTTTTGTTGCACTGAAGTGATAAAAGAGAGAAAGGGCAGGTACACATACATTTTTGACATTTCTCCATAAAGCTCTCAATTCTCCGGGGAAGGTTGCAAACTGAATAGTATTTTATGCATTTATTTTGAATGAATAGGAATTAACTGTTAATAGCACACAAGTGGATGTGGGCATATTTCACTTAAGGCTGCTGCAGTAGTTAGGTCTTTGGCAGAGAAGCACAAGTTTTAAATAGTTCCTATTTATGCATCAAGAGGAAATACCAGACTAACCAATACAGTATAACTGACTAAAAACAGGATCCTTTTATAGGTCCAATAGTTGGCACCCTTCTTATTTTAAAATTGTTTTAACACTTTATGTTTAAAGTGTACTTAATCATGTCTGACTCTGAGATTTAGTATTTCTCAGAAGAATAATTCATGGCAAGATGGAAATAATACATAAAGCATTTTGATGAATGAAGGAGTTTAAGATTAACAGTTAATTAGTTATATGCCATTAAGTCAGATTCAGTGCCTGGTGACTGCATGGACAAATGCTTACCATATTGACCTTCTTTCAAATTAACTCATAGCTGTTCCAAGACCATTCTGCTAATCATTTTGATCCTGTTAATTTATGTTATCTTTTGTTGACTTCTGTTATTCTTCTCTCAGTCTTCCAGTCATAATATTTTTGAAGTTTCTGCTTTCTAATTATCATATCAAGTGAGCAGTCAGTTTTTATTGGTTCAAGGCTGGTTGACTTAGTCTTCCTGAGGATCATGCTGCTCTTAGCAACTTACTTCAGAGTCATAATTCATTGGTTTCCATTTTCTTTCACCCATCTTTCTTAAGTGTCCAGATTTCATATCTTTCAACTGGAAAGACCATTGCTGTAACTAATTTTTTATTGCAATTTAACTGTATTCCTCTTTCATGACCTTGTCTAAGTTCCTTATTGCATTATTCCAGAAAATTAATCTCTACACTTTTAGCATGTTTTCTGTCTTTATTCTTGAGGCCCCCCCCCAATAAAAACTATCTATTATGTTTCTTTAAGATTAAATTTACTGTTGTCTTCTTCATATTTAGTATTAACCCAGATTTTTCACTTTCCATTTTCACGTTCAGAATTAAATCTCCTAAGTCTCCTTTACGTTCAGCTGACAAGGGTTCCCATCCCCCTAGGAGAGTCCATTTAGATCCCAGTCAAGCTGTTCAGGAAAGTGAAGGCAACTAAATTGATGTACCAGCCCACAGAGAAATGTTTAAACGAGCAAGAAGGGATTAATCTAAGCAGAAAGTTAAATTGAACATTTTTCATTATGTTGCTCTATCTCTGGGAAACTGGTATGAATAAAATGCCATATTCAGTGGCTCACACAGTTAACCAAAAAAGCAAGTGAGTATATTTTTACTTATATTCCCTAGAGAATGTCATTCCACTGAAGAGCTACTTTTAGTGCTTTTCAAATGTTGCCCAGGTTTGCAAAGCTTTTCCTTTTTCTGAAAGTCCTTAGTAAGACACACACAAGACAACTTCCAGCGCCACTGGTAGCATGAAAAATAAATCACTTTTGGGTCAGGCTTCTTTTTCTTGCATCACTTTTTGCATTTCCATTCTACTGCATGAAGTGAAATAGGTTTTAAGGTTTATTATCCATAATGGAAACCAGAAAACCTAAGGAATTTGTAGGATTTATCAGAGTTTCATTTTATGCCAATTGCTGGAATCACTGGTGTGTATTTCTCCACTTCAGTATACTATGAATCACCACTTTCCAATTTCCAAGGCATAAGATCAGCAGTTGTGTCACCAAATCAAGTATAATATTCATTAAGAACATCTCAATTTCTGTTCATTTTGTTGGGATGGGCTCATGGCAATGTCTGATAAATTCAACACTATTTCAGTAAAATTAAATAAGTGCCCAAGGTCATTCATCCATGTGAGGGTTTGTCATTATTAAATTTTAAGTTTTTTTGTATGTGATATAATATATGTAATATTTGTACATCCTGCTTTGGTTCAAAGATGCTGAAGTAGAAATTATTGATAGATGTTGGTAGATAACGTCTTCATGGCAGGAATTTAAAAAAGACAGAACAGCAGAAAAAACTGTATAATTGCACTTATATTCTTCATGTAAGGAGAAAATATAGGGCATGATGTATATCATATATGTAACATGGGAAGTTGGGAAGTCCTATAAATTAAGGACAAAATAAATATGGAATGGTTTTAATTTTTAATGGTTTTTAAAAACTGCATATTTTTTTATGAAAAGAACTGTCAACGCTGTAAACATTGGATGTTCCTGCTCTGACAACTGATGAAAATTGCAGCCATTTTCTCTTTTCTTTTAACATACTTTTTCTGGTATTTAGAAACCAGGTGCAGAAGGGAGGGGTTGGGATGAAAGCTCGAGCTCAGCTAGCCATAATAATAACGCTGCTTTGTGGGAACCCAAGGACGAGCTGATAACGTTTTGGCGGGCTGAGGAGCTGGGGAGAAAGCCCACGTTTTAGGCTAATTGGAGAATGTGATTTATGACAGTTTATAGTGGGTGGGAATTGCAGTTTGTTACTTTGTATCCGGGGGAAGGGAATTTAGTTTTTGGGTTCAACTATGTAGTGCCAGTACTTTGTTTCCTGAATAAAATGTTCTTTAAGGAAGATTTTTTGCCTTGAAGTTCTTTTGATGGGTTTCATCTATTGGAACCATGACAAGGACATTCTGTACAATTCATCATAAGAATATAATAATTATATATGTGTACAATATGAACATTGCTGGTTGAATACTGTGCTTATGTTAGTTTGGGTAACTATTGTAATGCTACAAACACAAGTTCCTTAAAAATCACTATTACAAGGTTTTTACAATCAACTGAAGTAGTATTTGGCATGCTAGATAGGGTTGATGGAGTCCTCTGTGTCATCTTAGTGACAATGCAAAGTTCAAGAATATTTCCAAACAATGTATCTCATCATATAGAAGGGCATTTATTTATTTATTTATTTATTTATTAATTTAATTTATACCCCGCCCTTCTCCTCATGGGACTCAGGGCGGCTAACAGCCTCATAAAACTACAATACAAATACAATAATTAAAAACCGAATTAAAAAGAAATATTTAAACAGGCCGATCAATTAAAATTATCCTTAAAAATCCCCTGAAACTTTAAAATCATTAAAAATTATCCCTATTTAAAACTCACCCTAGGTCAGGCCCGCTTGTTGAAAAAGCCATGTCTTGAGGGCGCGGCGGAAGGTTAAGAGATCCGGAATCGTCCGGATCTCGGGGGGTAGTTCGNGAAGGCGGTCTCGGAGATAGCCAGGACCGATGCCATGGAGCGCTTTAAAGGTGGTGACTAGCACCTTAAAGCGTACCCGGAAGGCCACTGGCAGCCAGTGCAGCTCGCGCAGCAGCGGTGTTACATGGGAGCGACGTGTCGCCCCCAGCACCGCCCGCGCGGCCGCATTCTGGACCAGCTGGAGCCTCCGGATGCTCCAGCTGGTCCAAGAAGGAAAACCACTCTTAAGTAGCAGTGCATTACTTAATCAGCAGCTAAACGACTCATGAATTATCTGACTAGTTGAAAAGAAGACAGATCACCCATAGCAAAACATATAGACAACCATTAAAGATCACAAAGAACTTTAGAAGGATACTTATCTGGTTAGCTACATGTAGGAAAGGGAATGTCATAACATAAGATGTCTTTGTGTCACAGAATTGCTATATTGTTTAAATAAAGTCATTTAAGTATTGTCTATTACTAATAATAGCTTGGGATATTTCTGAGGATATGGAGGTTTCTTCTACAAAGATACTACATATGGAACTATGACAAGCAATAGAGTTTTTACAATAACCATTTGTATGTTTATTTTCTGAATTCCCGAGTTGTATTGTTCATTGGCCCCTATGCAATTTTTAAATCCCATAATTAGTATGGAAGTCTCTGAGTTAGTTTTAAGGCTTATCATTGGCATTATTATTTAGATTTATGTGTGTAACATAGAGAGGACACCTCTTCGATCTTGGATGTACAATAAAGGAAGTATCATTCAGCTGATAAAATATTTCAGCTTCTGGGGAAAAAACATAATTAAGAATGCAAGATATCCAACAGTCACCACCCAAATTATTTATATAGGCAATTTTTCCATAACATTTCCGAACCATTATTGAAGTGATATAATGCCTGTCCTCATTACTTTCATGAATTCTAATAAACCACATTTTTAAAAATTGAGTTTAACCATTTACAAGGTATTTTTACCCATGTCTGTGTGTGTGTTAAAAGATGGATTTTGTGTGCTGTTTTATTCTATACATTAATTAACAAAAATCAGTTCACTTTTTTCATCTTAAATTCTTATTTGTGTCTTGTTCTTTTGAAGCAAGGCCAGCAATGTGGTGTCATTATTTACCTTGCACTCTGTTGAGTGTGAACTTTACATTAAAATTGGAGATTCATTGTCCACACATCTGTAAACCATTTATATTGATATATTTAATTTCATTACTTATGAAAACTTCGACAATCTGATAAATGTATTTCAGTGTAGATATTTAGAGAAACAGCATTCTATGAACTGCCCAAATAGATTTTGCATGCTCTGAATTAGGTTTTGGATTTTGGTGTCTATAATTTCCCAAGCAGTAATTACAAAGTGCTATTTTTTTGATAGATAAGACTTATGAATTAAAATGACTGTTAGTTTACCTTTTCATGCAAATATAATTTTCTATGAATGGGACCCATATTGTAAGCTTCCAGGAGTCACTGAGAGTGAGTTGGGTGGCCATATAAATGTAAATAAACAAACAAACAAATAAATAAATAAACAAACAAAAACCCAACCAAACAAACAAATAAATAAATAAATAAAAGATGCATTGCTAGGAAACAATTAAAGGTTACATTTGCTATGTGTTACTATGGTCCAGCCAGACCATTTTTGCTGATCTCTTCCTAGCAGATATTGTATACTTTAAGAAGTAATAAACTTCATTAGGTTTGAACATTTTATTGGAGGAAGTTATTTGTATTCCCAGAGAGTGGGAATCTAAACTGAGCAAAGAAAGTTGAAGCCTCTCTTTATGACACTAATCAAAAGAAGCTTTTTTTTGTAAGAATTAGAAACAGAGGTCAGCTAAAAGCCTACTAGCTACCTATATTCTTTTCAGGAGAAAATGTATACATTTGGGAAGTTAACAGGAAATTCCATGAAATTTACAGTCCCCCTGTTCACAGAGAAGGTAGGAGATAAATTAGAAACACAAAAGGAATTCCTAACTCTTAGAAATTATGTGAGACTTATTACTCCTTTGAAGTTAATGGATAGTTTTATTCGAAACAATATACCAGAGAGCTGTTACTGTTTAATTTCAATATATTTGATCAGCTTCACAGATGATGTAGCCCACAGCTCCAGTATAATATTTCTTGAAGGTCTTACAATCAAACATAAATCAGATCCTTCTATTCATAATTAAACTTACATTTGTTTCCCTCCATGAATTCATCAACATTCCACAAGATCAGATTACCATTCAAATATGTTACCTGATTCCCCTTAATTTTCTTTAATTTCTTCCATTGGTTCATGGTTTTTACCATTTATCCCTTTTGCATTCAAGTCTCCCTCTTCCATACGTTATGTTCATCCCCATACAGACCAATAGATGTTGACCTCTACTATTCATTTTGGTTTTCATCAGTCAAGATTATTTTTTTCAAATAATATTTTAGTAAGATAGAGTCGATATAGTTTAAGTTAATAGTCTTTGTTAAACCCATGCTTTGTGTAGCACTGTTCTAATAGTAAGGACAACTCCTATCAAATGCTAGCTTTAATCTTAGCATGTACATGTGGTGTTATGCAAGCTCGGGCCTCTAATCTAGAGATCGTCATGCAAACCAGCATTCTGTTACTTGCATCCCATGAACTAGCAGCTAAATGCAATGACACAAATCTAAATTCAGAATGTGCTCATAATTCCAAATTTTGCTTTCCTGCTATAATGCTTTAAGCCAGCTATGGCATCTGTATTCATCTAGATGTTGCTGAGCTACAATTCCTATCCAGCCCAGCAATCATAGGTAGTGTAAGGGTTTTAGAATATGGGGAATTGTAATTAGTAATATTAGAAGGTCATAGCTTTCCCATCTCTAGAGTATGGTATCTCAGCTACATTAGTCTTCTTCTTTATTTCCTCTTTTACCACTTCAGGTATTGAGGGAAGCTACATTTGTGCCAACACTAAATGATATATTTGCTGTACATTCACCAATACTCATATAAGAATATGTATTTATTTATTTTATAAAATATTTAATATAGAAGCTTGTATTTCTTGAAACAATCTAACAGTTCCTAAATTTGGGGAATGTGTTATAACAGAAAATCAAGAGTACTTTCCTATCTATGTATGATTCATAGTGTGTAAGTAATAACTGAACATATTCTTGCTACTGGCATCTACCAAGGAGTCTTCACCAACCACTTTATCTATTACTTTAGTACTGAATCTGAGAATGAAAAATTAATATCAAGGTGCCAATTTGTTTATTCATTCCCAGTATATCTATTATTTGATTACATCATGTAAATTATAGGCAATAATAATAATAATAATAATAATAATAATAATNGCTTCTGGAGGCAGGTTGTTCCATTGGTTAATTGTTCTAACTGTCAGGAAGTTTCTCCTTAGTTCTAAGTTGCTTCTCTCCTTGATCAGTTTCCATCCATTACTTCTTGTCCTGCCTTCAGGCGCCTTGGAGAATAGCTTGACTCCCTCTTCTTTGTGGCAGCCCCTGAGTTTTTGGAACACTGCTATCATGTCCTCCGTCGTCCTTCTCTTCGTTAAACTAGACATACCGAATTCCAGCAACTGTTCCTTATATGTTTTAGCCTCCAGTCCCCTAATCATCTTTGTTGCTCTTCTCTGTACTCTTTCTAGAGTCTCAGCATCTTTTTTACATCGTGGTGACCAAAACTGGATGCAGTATTCCAAGTGTGGCCTTACCAAGGCATTGTAAAGTGGCTCAGATCATTAGGATTCTTCATCGCACCCTTCCAGTTTAATATTGGCTTCTAAAATTCTCTACACTTTTCTTAAACAAGATAAAGCATATATAAATAACAGATACACAGTGCAGTATAATTATTTTGATGAGGCAAATATATGTATAGTAAGCCCTGTAATCATATATTAATTAAATATGGATAGATCCTCCCCAGCAATTTCTTCAGAGAAGAAGACAAAGTAAAAGGTCTCTTGTCCCTATTTTCCATCTCCTTCCCAAAGAATCATTTCCTTTAGAAAGATGGAATCTCTTCATGTAGAAATTAGATCCCTTTTCTAATAATTGTTTATTAGAGCAATTACTAATGACCATATTACTTTTACACAAATATTTTTCTCTTATGTACTTATATAGCTTTTTCTTTCATGTGTATAATATTACATGCACATCTATCCAATATAAGTTGATTTTGAGTCAAGCCATATAGACTTCAGCAGTCTTAAGCTCTTTCAAAAATAGGAGTTTAGCATGAAATTTAGGATTGGAGCTTTTGCTCTTGGAAATTTATATACTTCCAAGTGATTTATATTTTAAAATGGGAAAGATGTCTATGTGAAAACTTTCAGCTAGTGGAAACAGCTTGTTCCATGTTGTCTCCTTCCACATAGACTAAATAAGCAGTAAACCCATTCCTCTTTGCTGATTACTTAGTGGAAACATTACACGAGATGAAGGAGGAATGAAATCAGGGGACTTCATTTTGCCCCTGGTGTTACAAGCAGCCTTTTTTTCTTGCTTCCACCGCCCTCATCCAGTTATTAAGATGGAATTTGAAGAGGAGAAACCTACATATGTGCACATGCTTTTCTTTTTCTCTCTCTCATTTATCCAGATTCAAATGTCAGGAGAGCACAATCAGTGGCACAATCTCATTTCTTCTTCATGGCATAAACTTCTATACATGAAAGGGATGAGTATCATGGTCCTTTTTGCCATTGAGTCTGTAAAAATGGCGTGTAATTTGTACACTCATAATGTACAATCCAGTGCTTTCATACACTGAAACCATTGTACAGGAGTCCTTTAGGAACTGGGGCCTGTTTAGTTTATTTCTATTAAAAAGGAGGTGCAATTATGTGTTTTTTAAAAAGTCCCTCTAATTTTAGTGATAAATTAAGCTTAATCAAACTTAATTTAAATAAAACCTCAAACAATTTAAGCCTAGGAAATGAATATAAATGTTTATTCAGTACACTGTAGTTTCTGGCGTTGCTTCTGTTACTGCTTGACAAATTCACTTAGTATGTTTTCCTTCTAAAATAAACTTTATTTTCTTTTCTACCTGATTTTTATTTTCAAAGCTTGGAAAAAGCCACACACAGAGTGTGTGTCTTTTTTTTCCTTTTTGTATACTCTTGAGCACAACTAAAGGAAAGCACTTTTTAAAATCAATTTTAGTAATATGTTTTCTTATGTTTTGATTGTTTGTTTTTTTCTCAAAATTCAGCTTGGAAACCAGAAAGTGACTGCCAATGTGATGGAGGTAAATGCTTCCCAGACACACAGACAAACGTCAGCTGAAGCTGCACCGTTGCCTCCCTCACCACCACCACCACCTCCTCCTCCTCCTCCTCTTCCCAGGGTTCCGGTTCACCAACCCTCTCTCTCACCTGACAGTGGCACCCATGCAACGTCATTTCCTTTACCACCATCTGATGATTTCTGGCCGTCACCCATTTATAGAACCCCAGCCCTTTCACTGTTCTCCTATCCATACCCCTTCCTTGTACCTGACACTCTGCTCCACAAGACTGAAACTGACTCTATTGTGTCAGCCATGAGTGAGTTCTCCTCTCAGCCAATGAGCGAGTTCTCCGCTGCCATGCTAGATGAGCTACAGAGCTGTAACTATGATACTACTGACTGTTCTGAAACACCTTCCCCAACCTTGAGCCAGACGTCTGCTGCGTCTGATGGCACCACCTTAACCTCCACTGCTGCCAGCTCTCATGTAATTATCCTTCCTCTTTTCTCTTCCATTCTGTTCAACCATGCTGTCAAGGTGGAAAAGAAGCTAGTTTTGGTCTGTCACCTCATTTAATTAATTGGCATGCAGGTGGTATCTTGAGCTGTAAAGATTTTGAGCTTTTTCCAAGCAATAAGGAATACGGTGGGAGGAACATAATTCCAATATTTGAAAATGGTAATTTTTACAATATCAGTGAAATAAAAAACAGTTGTTTCTTTACTCATCAATTAGAACTAGGAGGTTGCACTTGTGTCTTGATTGAGGACCTGCAAGGGGAAGGCCAGTGATGCAGTCCAAACTGGATGATGCTGAAGTGTTCAACAGGATTTTTTGTGTGTTGAGGTTGAGGGAGGTGTGAAAGAGCAATAAGGCATTGTTTTGCCTTTAGTGGAGAAAAGCATTCTATTTGGAGGTAAGACTAAAGGATTAAAGTTTAAGGCATCAATTTGGCCCCTCAAACTTCCAAATATCTCAGGGCAAAGAAAGACAAAAACAACAGTTTTGTCCACTTTGTGGGCTCTGGGGAGTGCTAACTGGTGCAAAAGCTATTCAAATGCCTTTTTCTACCTGGTAAATGCATAAACTTACCTTGTGTCACTGGTGTGTTATCTAACTCCAATTTCAGTTTGCAAAGATTAAATTTTGATTGTAACAGAAATGTGATGGAAGTTTAAAGCACAAACATTTTCGGTTTGTAATTTTATTGTCTTATAAATCTGAGCTGATTAGGTTCCAAAATTAATCTGCTTGGAACCTGATTCAGAAAAATACTGCAATTACAGTTTTGAGTTGTGGGGGTTAGTTTTCTATTGGTGGGAACTTCTGCCACATCCCACTCCTTCTGGATTCCTCATCCCAATCCAAAAACCTTGGTACCTTGGCTCCTCACTCCCTCCCACATCCAACTTTCTTCCTTACCAGGTTAAGGTACAAAAATGACCAATTTGGCTTGCCTCCTCCTTCAGAGCATTAGTGTTTGGAAGATTGGCTTTGGCTAGAAGGAGCAATAGGTGATGCAAGAAAGGGGAGGTGGGAATATCAATTGGGCCTCTTGCCAAGTGGGGTCTGCGTGGAATGAGCATGAGAAGTTTGTCATTGCTGTCAACATTTGGGTGTCAGTTTTTTCACTGCAACACATCTTTGTTCCAATTGCTTCAACTATCCTGAATAAATCTACTGGTTATAATTCTTCAGTCCCTCATATTAAAGAGGAATAATATTTAGAATATAAGCAAGACTACAGTATGATGCCAGTGTATATGCACAGAATCTTTAGGCAAGTTGCAAACAAATGAGAAAAAAGTAAGAAATCTGAATATGCCCCTACAATGTAATTTAAAATATTTGAAGAGCACACATGTAACACAATTTTGATAGTGATTATTTATAAACATTGACTGCATAAAATTGATTCTAAGTCAAATTTTGCCCCTAAACTAACATTGCCCTTTGTATGTGTGCTTGTGTGTGCGCATATGTGTGTGTCAGAGAGAGAGAAAGAGACAGAGAGAAATCAAGTATAATTTTACATTTCAATTTCTGCAGTGCATGTGAGTTTTTTTATTATATATTTAAAAATAAAGGAAAACAACAGACTAAAACTCCAAATTTTACATAAAAGCAGAAAACCCTAAATGGGTGATAAACACATTTATCCTATCATCAAATTGAGAGAAAGAGGAGACATATATCCAATAAATGAGTAAATAAAATTTGTGCCCAGGTTAAAACAACAATTTGAGCATAGGATTCATTTATTCCTATAACTTGCGGGCATTCTCTGTATTTTATAGATGACAGCTGTGTGGTTGGCATAAATTAGTGTCTACATAGGAATGTGTGCAGGGTAAGGTGAAAAAGTCAATATGCTGGTTTGATCAAAGCTGTGCCTGTTTTTTTATATTGCAATGCGGCAAATAAATTTATTATAATAATACACAAAACAGAAAGATATTATGGCCAACATCCTATTTTTGACAATGACTTTTATTCTACATAATAAAACAAATTATTACAAAATGACAGCAGTTTAAATTTTAAATGACCCGTCAAAAATTAAAGCAATATCAACCAAAGACCATAATCTGATATGGATCCCTGAAAACGTTTAGGTTAGCCCGTGTTTGTAGAATAACATCCATCATTTACAAGAATAGTTAAGAGTAGAGGCAATTGCTTCCAGTGCAGTATAGTTACATTGGAAAATGTAAATACCTGTGTACATACTGTAATTTCTCCTTATCATGTGCCATAGTACTGTACAAGTTCAGTTCCATCCACACAGTTATAAGTATAGAGAAGAGCAAAATGACACATCACTCAAAATAATCTTTCAGTTCTTCCTGTTTTTGAAAAGGATTTGTAGGCCCCAAGCTTACAATTTTTTAAAAAAAATAGCAACCCATTAATGTTGAAAAGGTTGCAGCAGTGTAATCATAATAAATGGAAGCATATCTAAAATGGTGGTATTCTTTCAAAAGAAATATTGACAGAATTCAACAGGCAGTGTATAAATTCTTATAAAAATCTACATATTGCTTACTGATATCAATAATCACTGATTTTTGTTACTTGAAGGAAATTTGGTTATTTTTCTTGGGTATTTTGGGTTGGAGAATTCCAAGTGAATAATAGTAAGAGTCAGGTATAAGGAAAACAAAAATTAGATCTTCAGGAGAATGGAGAGAGCAATTTTGACTATCCTCTTCGTTTTGTAAGCAGTTGTTCAAATGCTACTTTAACTGAGGCCTTTGTGAAACTTAATATAATACAGTGATTAAGATGTTGTATTAAAACTGAGAAGATCTAGGTTCAAGTCTGCTCTCAGCCACAGAAACTTACTAAGAAACCATGGGCTGATTGGTCTCTCCCTGACCAGACTCTTGCACAATTCTTGCTCTAGGACAAAACAAAGAGAAATCTAATTCCTATGTAAGGTATCATGAGCTTTTGATAAAATTAAGTCTCCAAATATAACAAACTAATATCCTCATAATTCTAGGAATGATTATGGATTGTAGCTAAACACTGGAAAGCTGGCTACTGTTATGAATTTTACCATTCTTTCCTTCATCTTTTATATTGATGGTGAATTTCAGTCTTCCGTGGTTTACTGCATATGATTGGATATGATTTTGGGATTTTGTTTTTGTTTTGTTTCTTTCCTCTCAGGCTCAGATAACAGTGAATGGGAATTCTAACTTGGCAACCAGCCCAATGAGTTACTTTCAAAGGCCTTTCTCCCCTTCTTTGGCATACTCTCCACCAGTCTCATTCAGTTCAAGCTCCTCTCTCCTGCAACAGAGCAGGACAATGGGTGAGTTTGGCATGCAAATGACACCTTTCTTTAAATCCATAAGCATTGTTCACTGATTAATAGGCAAGAATTATGGGTAAGAAATAGGAAGCTTACTCTGGCCACCTCCTACAAAGAAAATCTCTACAAAATGTTCTACAGATGGCATCTCCCACCCACAAGATTAGCTAAAATGGGTCCAAATGTTTCTTCCACGTGCTGGAAATGTAAATTGGCAATAGGGACATATTACCATATGTGGTGGGAGTGCTCAAAAGCACGTGACTTTTGGAACAAGATAAAAAAATGGCTGGAAGAAATACTAATGATAGAGTTAAAACCAGAACTCTTCTTACTAGGCATAACCATGCAGAAATACAACAAAGGGATATTTTACTTGATGTTGCACATTCTCACGGCTGCTAGATTGGCGTATGCACAAAACTGGAGGAATAAAGAAATTCCAACAGAAGAAGAGATTTTATATAAAATTTTATCGTGTGCTAATATGGATAGGCTCACAATGGAAATGAAGGACAAGACAGAGTCAGACTACTTTGAAATCTGGGACAAATTTTATTACTGGTGTGAGTCAAGGAGAACTGTTCGGGTTTTAAGTTAGTGTTAAGATAGAAATATATATAATTGTATGTTAGTATATAGAGAAACAAATTAGAGACTGTATTGTATAGAAAAATATGTATATAGAGAGATTAAGAATTATAAGTATGAAGAGGAACAAATTGTTAGGAATATTTACTCTGGAATGTTACGTTATGTCCATCTTTGTTTTAACTGTATTATAAATAAAAAACTTTTAAAAAAAGAAATTATATCTGAAATCGACCACACAGAGTGCTTCATAGTTCACTTTTCTCAAAATAGGTTCCAGCTCTTGCTGTTATTTTGCCATCACAAATACTGATAATGGTAGCAGAAAAAACCCACACATTGCCACTTTTTTCTTAGCTTCCAAATGACTTGAGAATACTAACCTTCTCAACATAACATTCGACAGCAGGTTTTTGTGGCAGCAAGCATATTTTGCTACAAAAATTCCTGGAAAGAAAGTCTATCTAGATCATTTGGAATTAAAAATATGTAAGTTTGGTCAGTGAGAGTGGAAATATACTGCTTGTGTGAAACTTTTAAATACATCATACTGTATTCATGCCATCACAGTGTAAATTAAGCTTATATAGGTCCATATGAATTTATGACAACTGTTATCCCAATAGTTGTTTTTTAATTGTTGAAATTAAATATTTCAATAGGATTAAATATTTCTTCATAAAGCTGAACTTAAATCAAGTGCAGCCTATTGTAGATTGTTTAAGTAAAGCTACTGAGTCCATGCCACAAAATATTGTAATGTGAACTATGCATGTTTGCATTTCTAGCTATTTCATTATATTGAATCCTGTCCCATAAAGTTTTCTTTTAATATTCCCTGCATCAATTGCTATATCCCATCCCCAGACTCTGCCATGGCCTTTTTCCTCTTTTTAAAATCCTTTTTAAAAATTATTACTATTTGGGAAATCTGTAAACTATTAGGTGTTATCCAGTCCAACTTTCACCAAAAAGTCAGGTTTATTTATAAACGTTTACGTTCCTTCATTCCTGAGAACATTTAAAAACAGCCCAGTTTACTCATATTTGGGGTCATTTATTTCTGCTAAATTAAAATGTTCTCTCCCCCATCCCTAAGTCAGCAGAAAACCAAACAAGCATAAAATCTGGCAGTTCCAGTCTTGCTTACTGCCATTGCTCCCAGTCATTGTCACTCACCTCTCCTTTTTCCAAAGCAATTGGTGACAAAATTTACCTGGTTTATATATCTTGATTCTGTCCTTCAATTTGAGTCAAAGAAGGGAGAAGATATTTTAATATTTTAAAAAAGTGAGGAAAGCTTGCTTGTGCTGAGGCTGCACAAATGAGAATAGGGCCAAAGAGAAATCCCCCCACCACCACCTCTTTTATATCTCTTGGTCTCTTTCTGCTCCAACTGCTGCCGTCCATGCTGTTTTCCACTCAATTGTCAATTTTTATCCTCTAAATCAATATTCTACTGTACCTTGCTAAACCTTCATGAAGTTTGATTTGAGAGCCTCATGCCTTTGGTTTTGTTTTTGTTTTTTTGTATTTTTAATCTCCTCCCTTTTATGCATTATAATTTAGAGCTTTAATATGGCAAGAAACTTTTGAATATACATAGTTAGAGATATATGTCAAAATATGGTACAGATTTAATGGAAGGTTTCTAAATAACCTTCCTATTATGGACAGGTTTTCTGAGGGTTTGTTTGTTTGTTTGTTTGTTTGTTTGTTTTGGGGGGGTTTGCTACAGTTACAGTAAAGCAAAGGATAAAATTCTCCCCTCAGCTACCGAAAATGTCTTTTCTATCTTTCTGCAGATTATATTTACATTTTTAAAAGCCTATAGATTAATTGAACTTATACACTTGATGTTATGTCTGGTTATGCCTTAAGCTCTTATGATGAAGGCAGACAATTTTTTGCCATTCTTGGGCTATAGAAACACATTCCTTTTTTTTCCTCTCTAAATTTAGTATTGTGCATATTTGGAGAAAAGCCCAGATATCTAGATATTTTATGCATGCTTAATCTAAATCGCCTTACCATATATGCTCCTAGCTATCTTATTTATAGATTGCAAATTTTAATAAAAGATCTGATGTCAGATATTAATAGCCTTACTATTAATTTAATAGTTTGACTATAAACATTAATTAAAAATTACATACTTCAGACCAGATAAATAGGTTGGGTTTTCTTTAGAACTATGACCGAGGTTGCCATACATTAATAAGACACTCAGATTTCAAAAATTGTATAAGAGTAGTACAATTAAATCTGAACATTAACAATATACTGCCATGGCTGTTTCTGTGTTGATTGGTCTTAATCATTCTCATCTGTATTGCCTTTGATTAAATCTATTCTGCAATTTTGAAAATTTTCTGTGAAAATATCTGACTTAACTCAGATTTAATTTTGTATTTTAAAAAATTAGCAAAAGGGAAAGAGAGGGGGGAGTTATTTTTTCTTACTTTACTCCCTCCCTCTGTGAGGGAGATGTGTAATTTCAATAATGTAATAAGTAATTAAATAAATAAATTTAAACTATTTGCAACAACCCTTACAGCAACTGTTCTGCCTGTTGAGGTTTCTGTTCAAAGTAATGTGTCTTTATTAGGACTTTATAATTATAAAATGTCTTCTCCTTCCTACTTTTCAAACTTCCACCTGTCCAGAATTTATGCTAGTTTAATCATTATGGTTTGTAAACAATAATTTATGTATTATAACTCAGCCAATTATGCATCATTCAGAGTTTTATGATAAAATAAACCAGTGGTATTGTGAACCTAAGGTTACCAGTTTTAGGCTGCAAAAATCTGTTTGGCCACAAGGTAGCCTCACAAAATTATCTCTTTGTTGCTACCTGGTGGTCATCCTGACATTTGCAGCCCAAATCATCTGCTCTGATTTACAGAAGCCTTCCAGCATCTGAAGCGAAAGACTGGGGAGCTAAGGTCTGCTGTGTTCTAGTTCTGTTTTACATCTAGTAGTACAAAGAAGATCATCTATGTGTATCTGTTGCCATGTGAAAATGCATTTTTTAATATGCAGGCAAAGCAGGGCAGTGCTACAGTTATACAGCCATATGTTATCTTTGTAGAATCTGCAGAGACGTATCTACAGCATGCACACTCTATTGGTGGCGGTGACAGCAGCAGCAGCACAACCACCACCACCATACCGATCTGTAGGACTTCAGAGGAAGAAAAGAAAGTCACAGTCATTAAAGCACCACATTATGCAGGAATTGGGCCAGTTGATGAATCAGGAATTCCAACAGCAATTAGAACGGTAGGAAATGTGTGTGTGTTTTTGTGTGTGTGCACTTCATACAATGAATGTCTTGTTGATGATGGCTTTTTCACATTCTTCCTGGCTTTATATAACATGAAATAAAATATGCACAATCAGAGTCACTGTGGGGAAAGAGACAGGTACCTGAAAAGCTTTGCTTTAATTTATTTGTCATCTCCACTACACCATTGTTAGAAAAAAAATTGTTTGCTCCATCTTTTCAATCTTCTTTAAAATTTGTTCAAAGTTTGGCATTTGCTGCCACTTTTATCAAGATGCCCTGGCATATCCTATCATTCCTTGCATTTATGAGTGAACAGAAATAAAACGAATGAAAGAATGTAAACACCCTCCTACTAAACAGTCTCTGACTTAGCTGTAGTACTGGGAAGCACTGAACGGAACTGGGCTCTTTCCTTTGCTGACACGGAATGAAGCAGAGAGGAAAGTACATTTTCAGGTCAATGTTGAATGCTTGCCACTAGTTAGTGCTTGAGTGCTTTTAGGATGCCACAGTGAAGTGTTTTGTTTTCAGTTAGGCTGAAGCATTTTTTCCACACTGCTGCTCCAGCAACCCTTTCTGTCTGGGACAGGCGGCAGCAGTAGCTGCTGCAACTGGTAGAAAGAACAGTTTGCCAATCTCCTCAACGAAAGGGATAAAAGAACAAGGAGGAGCAGGAATGAAAGCAGCAAAGCCTTTCAGATTTCAGGTGACTCTTTGAGCAACGCAGTGCTACGGAAGCAGTGGGAGTAGCTTGCCTGCCAATGGCTCCAGTGGAGATTAAGTTGGGGGCGGGCAAAAGGGGAGGGGGGAATTGATGGAGAAGTTTTGATCAGGTAAGATAAAATACCTTTTAAAAACTAAAAATGGTGGCAATTAAATGGATCTTTGCTTCCCTTAAATATGTCTTCTTTAAGGATATATAGGAGATTATTATGATTTTTTGAAGCCACAGCTTGGTTACATAGAATGGCTATTTATATTGACAGATGATTTAAATTCCTCCAATTTGCATCTAATGGACTTGGCCCATAGCTAGCTATATATTAAAATCTTTCAAATCAAATTCTATTGGTTGTGTAACATTTGTAATAATATCCCATTTTGGTTAGCATTTTGAAAAAAATATGCCCATTGAATAGATATTTTATGATACCCTCTTCAGTTCTATATAAGTTTGTTCAGAAGTCTAGAGCTTATTCTTGGGAAAGTGTGCTTGGAAGTAGATTTTTTTATATCTCAGTACAGCTGCAGATGAGCATTATATTACATGCACAATTTTGATCTATTTACAAAGTTGTTTTAAAAATGTAATACACACAAATTCACCTCAAGATGCAGATAAAATGAATGTACAATACCACTAGTGTTTCAGTTGCAGTGGATATTTACATATATTTGCAAATATGTCACCTAACTTAAACAAAGTTTAATGTATTTATCATTTTAAAATTTATTTTAGAGAAATATATACATCTCCAAATCTAGCGTGTAGAAGAAAGGTGGATTGATAAAATGTATAAGTAAATAACTAAGGTAATAGATAACTGCTGCAATCTAAATAAACCTGACAGTTCCATTGCACTTAAAAATAGAAGAAAATAGAAGTGTATCATTTTAAAATCAAATGTGTTTTCTGTTCTATGTGGCCTTTCATTAAATATGTATGAAGTGCTCTGTTCAAGCTCAGTTATGATAAATAGTCTCCTATGCTGGGAAATTAATATACTTTTTAACAATTCTTATAGTGTACCTGGATGACTCATAGGATGACGAAGTGCTCATTGCTATTTTAAAAGTAACTTTAAAAGCGGCCCTAATTGACATGGAAATTGATTTCGCTAGTTGCCACAATGATAACCAGGATTTACCTGTAGCCTTTCTTCATTCATTCCACGATTCTCAGATTCCAGGCATGGTATAAAAGAAAATTATATCTGAGGATACTTAGCATATTGGTGTCTGGCACTGAAATAGCCTCATGATTCCTCCCAATTGCATGTGACTCACTATCACTAGAAGTACCAGTGATAAGAAAATCTATAAGCACTGAGTACTAAATAGTTAATTAAGAATTAAACCTACTACATTTGAAATAATGGCATTTGTTTCAACTTCTTATTGATCTGCTGTTTTTAACAATTAGAGGTGTACCCGTGCTTTTTTCGAAGTAGAACTAGTGGATAAAGCAAAGCTCAAAGGATCTCAACAGTCTTGGCCTAGACCTTCCAATAATTTGAATGCCTAAAATAATTTATCTGTTCATTTCATGTGGACAAACATAATACGGTGCACTTCTGCATATTTATTCTTTGGTATCTTTGCCCAAAGACAGAACACTGAATGAAAAGAAACCAACATTTTAAGCATGTTGACTTTTGCAATAAAGTATGACATTAAAAGTTTTGGCTTCATCAAGTAAAAGCCAGCTGCAAGAAAGGGAAGTTTTAATACTGTAGCAAAGTTGACTACTGTATCTTGTGCCATTTGCTGAACAAAAGTATCTTTCAGCCAAGGGTTTGAAATACAATTTTGTAAGATATAATGTCTACCCATTTAGGATTTCTGATCACTTTCCAAGAGCTTACAGCAACTCAACACCCTATTAGTCTCTGGAGGATGGAAATAAAATATTATAGGTTGGATAATTTTAGCAGTTATATTAAGTCCTACTTAAAATAATCCAATGTAAGAATTGTCTTATTGACTTGTTAATAATTGCTCACTGAAAATACTACAAAGTATTAAACTATCTATTATATCTTGGAAGCTGTTTTGGAAAATACAGATTCCAACAAGCTAGGTATAGAAAATATTGGCCTTTTGAACTTTTCATATAAAGATTAGCTACTGATGTCACCTTTGCCTGGGGGGCGCCCAATGGAGACTCACCTCTTCTGTCCCCTGTGGGTTCCCATCAAAGTGGCACCTATTTATCTACTTGCACTTTTTACATGCTTTCAAACTTCTAGGTGGGCAGGAGCTGGAGCAAATGGTGGGAGCTCATCCCTCCATGTAGAGATCCCTGGATCTCAAACTCAGTCTTGCTGATTCTCAAGCCTCCGTTCTAACTACAGAGCCACCACATCCCTTGCAGATGAGAAGATGTCTTTCTGGGAATGTAGAGGAATGTCTTTCCCTAGCATTATGATATGCCTTGCCACTTCCAAAATCCTGCCTGGGAATTTTCTCACTGAGAAAGCACAGTAGAGAGGAGCTGGATAAAAAATATTAGGTCAATCCTTTGGATTACTTTTATATCCATAACTTTAACGAACTGACTCACAATTTAATCACCTGTGTAGAAAAAAATTGTCCATTTAGAAAATATGAAAAACCCACCATATTTTTATTTTGTGTATAATCAGTATATTGCAAGATTTTAACTCTAAACCAAGCAAAACATGTCAACTATTACGGGGACTCATCAAGAGGTTAAATGAACCACTTTGCTAATGTTTTATTAATCACCCACTCATCTCATGTCTGGACTATTGTAATATACTCTATATGGGGCTGACCTTGAAGAGTATTTGGAAGCTTCAATTAATTCAGAATGAAGTAGCCCAAGCCTAGACTTGCATGTGTGTCACCTCTTCTGTGGGAGCTGCACTGGCTGCCAATCTGCTTCTGGCTACAATTCAGGGTGCTGATTATCACTTTTAAAGCCCTACATGGCTTGGGGCCAGGCTATTTGAAGGACCACATCTCCCCGACAACATCCACCTGGCCCACCAGGATAGGAAGGTAGGGAATGTTACACATTCCATCAGTTAGGATGTATGTCTGGTGGGACAAAAAAAAAAAGGCCTTCTCAGTGGTGGCCTCTTCTTTATGGAACATCATTTCCCATAAGATATAGTTGGCCCCTACTGTGTTGCTTTTCTTACATGCCCCCAAAATGTGGTTTTGTCAGCCTGAGAACAAAAAATGAAGATGAAGTCGATAAAGTGGCTGATTTGACTGTGTTGTTGCTGCCATGGTGGGTGAGATATTTTATGGGAGTTTATTATATGGTGGATTTTTAAAATTTTGTAAGCTGCCCAGAGTCACCTACAGTATGTGTGAGTTGGAAGGCTATATAAATCTGTGTAATAATTAAATAAATAAATGGTTTCCTACTTTGTTACTAGTCTGGCTTTTGTACTGATTATCTGCTAATTGTTTAAAATTTATTTTTTTTAGACTGTTGACAGACCAAAGGATTGGTATAAGACAATGTTTAAGCAAATCCATATGGTTCATAAGCCTGGTATGTATAATTTCTACTTTTTGCTTCCTTATTTATAGACTTGCTAACAGATTAGAATTTTTTATAGATGCTTTTATTGTTTATTTATTGATGTGATTCATCCCACCTCAGTCCAGAGGAACGTTAGGCTGATTATTATAGGTAATAAAAACATAAAAAAAGAAACACTAATACCCAGTAATAATAATTGATAATAATAACTACAATCACAAAAGGCACTTTCCATTTTTATTTATGTTTGCTCCTTTAATTTTATTATTAGTATTATAATTTCCATTTCCATGGCTGCCTGCTCCTGCACAACTCTGGATGTCTTACAACATTGAAAAGAGTGTAGAACTAATTGTTCTATAGCTGGATTAATATAGGCACCAATGAACAATAAGCAATTCTCAAGGGCCCCTGGAAGAGCCAGTTTCTGGAAATCCACAAGAGTTAAGACTATTCTTGTCTTAGGAACAGGCTGTTCCATAACAGGGAGTTCTCATACCTTCAACTAGGTCCTCTCCTATTGCATAACCAAGTAGATGGGGACTCTTACTAACACTCCTTTGGTGCCTGGATTGGACAGCAGAAATTATTTGAAAGAGACCTAAACCCCATGACATGTAATGTTTATATACTGCATGTTCAGTTCAGTGAGTCTCTTAAACACAGTTCATTATTTTTTTTCCAGTTAAAGAAAAACCCCTACTTAGTGGTCTTTTCAAAAAGAAGAGAGTGAAGGGCTTAATATGAGTGTATTGAAGAGACCCAACAATGCAAATTTTCATTTGCATTCCTTCGAATTAGCATGCTAGCATGATTCCCATTGCTATTGTTCACCTAGGCAACAAATCACTTTAGCTGCTTCAATAATGGAAAGAAATTAAAGCTTCTTTCTGCATATTCGTTAGAGTTCATTTGTGGCATCTTAATTTGAATTCTGAGCGAGTACAAGTCTAGTGCTATATTACACTGAATAAATTGGAAAATAAACATCACAAATAGTAAAAAATTATCAAGGGAGAGAGTTTAAAACTGCCTTGCTGTGAATAAATGGACAGGTATTTCACTGCTATAACATTTGTCTTTCTTTTTGTAGATGATGACACTGACATGTATAATACTTCATATGCATATAATACTGGTAGGAATTATTCCTTCTTTTCACATGGGTCTTTTCTTTTTAGTGCCAGCAACTTCTAACAATATCTAACCCCATATGTATTATTATCCAACATGTATTATTAATTTTGTTTTTTATTTGTATTGGTTGGACAACTTTTACTTTAGAGTGGAGAACACTTGAATATACAGTAACATCTTAAGATAACTCATTAGAGCAGAGTGTGAAAGCATAGCATCTGCAACAAGTTTTCTGTACTATCTTGGGTTGAAGGTAGCAGCATTGTAGGGAACTGCTTTGTTTCTATGCACAACATAAAGGATATTCACAACCCAAAAAGGCATATATTCTGCCCCATTTTGAGGAAAGAGTATGAGCATTGAAAGCAGTTGTTTAACCACTCTAATTTTCATTAGATTTCAAAACAAAATTTGTATCCTAAAAAAAAAATGGATCTACCATAAATAGATCCATCCATTTCACTGACATGAAAAATTTGGTAAAAATACCTTGTGAAAATGTTTTAAGTTTCCTATGAATAACAGGAAGCCTACTTGAAATGTGAATGTTATTCTTAGATTCAAAATGATGCAAAATGCATTTTACCACAGGACATAGCATATATTTTAATTGTCATTTCAGCTTTAACTTTATGCTGCATGTTGTATTTGTTTGCACAAAAAAGAAATTTTGACCTAATGTGATATTCCCAAATAATATTTTAAGTACTAATAAGTATTACTAACAAGCAAGACTTTATCTTTTTAATAAGGTATGGGTATACAAGCAAATATATAAATGTACATCAGTTTGTCCTTTTGAGTTTTGAGTAATGGTCAGGAGTCAGGCTAACATTAGAGACTGTCAATTATTTTATTTGAATTCATAGCTCAAACAAATTTCATATTTCATCACTACATTTGTTTTTGTTTTTTTGTTCTTAACGAACTATCTTTAAACTATCACAAAAGTATAGGCTACAGAAAGGGTAAATAGTTATAGACACAACAGCATATAGTCTTGCTGGCCTATAATTTAACTTGCTCTACAAATCTTTTTTCAAACACTAATCTGATTCAATAAGAGAGATCTCTACAGTATGTGGAAAAATTTTGGACAAATGGCTCGATCTGCCCGGTTCAATCATAGAGTTTCAGGATGGTACAGAAGAGCAATTTTACCCCCAGCAACAGAGTATGCATATATTAATACTCTTGGTTTCATAGTTTGTGATGCTCAAGGGAGGGCACTATGCACTATAAACCATCTATTTCAAAGATGATGAAAAAATATAGGCAACTTTATTTTCCCATTAAATGAACGATCAGCATTATATAACAAAATGGCAGAAGAGATCTGAATTAAGGTGACTAGCTTCTATTCAAAGCTAGTGTTGAGTAAATAGAAGATACTTTCTTTTATTCTGCTGTGGAAGTTTGGGGGATTTTTTATTTTTTATTTATTTAACACTAACTTGTATGCCGCCCTTCTCCCCACGGGACTCAGGGTGGCTCACAGCACATTAAAACAACACAAAAACATTTCCCCTTTAAAAACCAATTAAAACCAAATATTTATAGCTGTGACATTATTAAAATCTTTAAAAATTTTCCCTATTTAAAATTCACCCTAGGTCAGTCCCGCTTGCTGAAAAAGCCATGTCTTGAGGGCGCGGCGGAAGGTTAGGAGATCCGGGATCGTCCGGATCTCGGGGGGTAGTTCGTTCCAGAGGG